>NC_135978.1:4450940-4733234 GCF_053455715.1 Rhinoraja longicauda
TGAACTTGCCACGTCGGGGCGGTCGGGGCTCCCGACATTGGAGCGCCGCGCCGGACGGTGAAAGGTCCACGGCCTATTCCAGGCCGCGCTGGGCGGTGAAAGGTCCGCGGCGGGCCGACCCAAGCCCCGCGATTCGGGGCGGGTGAACACGCTGCCTCTGCCGGAGCTCCCGTGACCTGTGTGGGTTTTCTCCGAGATCTTCGGTTTCCTCCCACACTCCAAAGACGTACAGGTATGTAGGTTAATTGACTGGGTAAAATGTAAAAATTGTCCCTAGTGGGTGTAGGATAGTGTTAGTGTGCGGGGATCGCTGGGCGGCGCGGACTCGGTGGGCCGAAGGGCCTGTTTCCGCGCTGTATCTCTAAATCTAGTCGGGATAGAACCCGGGTGTCTGGCGCTGTGAGGCAGCAGCTCTAAACACTGCGCCATGGCTATGCAGATAGCTCGCCTCCTCCTGCATCCCAAAGAGGAGGTGGCATTTCGTCGTGCGTGACTGTTTGTGCATCACAGTCACTGCAAGAGAAAATAGCCCACAACCCAATCTCCACTGATCCGTGAACAGACAGGCTTTGTTACCCTCAGGAATAATCTTGGTTCGGTTATGTTGTCTGCAGCATACCGGCAAGGACAGGAGAAAGCCTCAAGCATTGAACACTCGCTGTGGGCACGGTGGACATAATTTAGAGACCTGTAATGCTGCTGAACAGATGAAGGCAACCAGCTGAGCTATATTTAAACTGCACTCAGAAGGCAACAGCACAGATCTCTTTAATTTGAAAGAAAAACCTACTCAAACGGATCAGACAATTTTACGTTCATACCAAACCAATTAATCTATAAACCTGCACATCTTTGGAGTGTGGGAGGAAGCCGAAGATCTTGGAGAAAACCCGTGCAGGTCAAGAACGTACAAACTCCGTACAGACATGTGACTTGTGCTCAGGATCGAACCCGGGTGTCTGGCGCTGTGAGGCAGCAACTCTAGCGCTGCGCCACCATGCCGCCCTGTAGGTGCTAAAGAAATGTGTCTTCCATCCTCATGTATACACTGGAATTTAGAAGGATGAGGGGGGATCTTATTGAAACATATAAGATAATTAGGGGATTGGACACATTAGAGGCAGGAAACATGTTCCCAATGTTGGGGGAGTCCAGAACAAGGGGCCACAGTTTAAGAATAAGGGGTAGGCCATTTAGAACGGAGATGAGGAAGAACTTTTTCAGTCAGAGAGTGGTGAAGGTGTGGAATTCTCTGCCTCAGAAGACAGTGGAGGCCAGTTCGTTGGATGCTTTCAAGAGAGAGCTGGATAGAGCTCTTAAGGATAGCGGAGTGAGGGGGTATGGGGAGAAGGCAGGAACGGGGTACTGATTGAGAGTGATCAGCCATGATCGCATTGAATGGCGGTGCTGGCTCGAAGGGCTGAATGGCCTACTCCTGCACCTATTGTCTATTGTCTATTGTCTATTGATGCTAACCGCTCAGAGCCACTGTGGCCGGAAACCTGCACTTCATTCCAATTGAATTGAATTGAATAAGTTTATTGGCCAAGTATGTACACATACAAGGAATGTGCCTTGGCGCTCCGCTCGCACGTAACAACACGAACACACAGTAAACAATTAAGAATAAGGCATAAAACATTACACAGTTGTGAATCTGTGGAATTCTCTGCCTCAGAAGGTAGTGGAGGCCAATTCTGAATGCATTCAAGAGAGAGCTAGATAGAGCTCTTAAGGATAGCGGAGTCAGGGGGTATGGGGAGAAGGCAGGAACGGGGTACTGATTGAGAATGATCAGCCATGATCACATTGAATGGCGGTGCTGGCTTGTGTAGGCCCGGACACTGTAGGCCCGGACACTGTATGCCTGGACACTGTAGGCACGGACACTGTAGGCCCGGACACTGTAGGCCCGGACACTGTAGGCCCAAGGGCCACTGTAGACCCAGACAGTGTAGGTCCGGAGGCCCGGGCGCTGCCTAACAGAGGTTGCATAGGTACCCGCCTCCCGGCCCCGATGGCCGCCATTGGTGGAGCGGGAGCACATGGCCGCTGGCTGGGTGAGGTCACCTGGAGCGAGGGGCGGTGACGTCACCTTTTGTCCCTTAGTTGGCAACCCTAGTGACACCTGTAGACTGTTTGAAATAGGGATGACAAATTTGAGCGGTAGCCTCGACACAGAGAGGTGCAGCAGACACTGGAGCAGATGGTAGATGCTGATACCTGCTATTAAAATTAAACGGTCTGTTAAATAGACGTTATGGAGGGCAGATCTCATCTACAGGTCCACATGTCAGCAGTGAGAAGTTCACATTCATAAGTTCCAGGAGCAGAATTAGGCCACTCGGGCCATCTAGCCCACTCCGCCATTCAATCATGGCTGATCTCTCTCGCCCTCCTAACCCCATTATCCTGCTTTCTCCCCGTAACCTCTGACACCCGTACCAATCAAACATCTGTCAATCTCGGCCTTAAAAATAATCCACTGATTTGACCTCCACAGCCTGTTGTGGCAATGAGTTCCACAGATTCACCATCTCCTGACTAAAGAAATTCCTCCTCATTTCCTTTCTAAGTGTACGTCCTTCTATTCTGAGGCTGTGGCCTCTGGTCCTAGACTCTCCCACTAGTGGAAACATCCTCTCCACATCCAGCCTTTCACTGTTCGGTAAGTCCCGTGTCCTCACAGATTGGGGTGTGTTGGTCAGGTGTGTCACCGTGTGTTAGTGGTGGAATTACAGGGCGGGTCAGGCAGCATTTGTGGAGGGAGAAAAACAGGTTGAGAGGGGAAGATAGATCAGCCATGATTGAATGGCAGAGTCGACTTGATGGGCTGAATAGCCCAAACCTGCTCCTATCACTTATGACCTTATGACCTTATGAAATCAACCCCGACCATAGTCCTTAACACTGGTGCTCCACAAGGCTGCCATTCCCATTCCCTCTTCACCCCTCTCCCATCGGGCAAAATGTACAGAAGTGTGAAAACGCACACCTCCAGATACAGGGGCAGTTTCCTCCCAGCTGTTATCAGGCAACTGAACCATCCTACCACATCCTCAGAGCAGAGTTGAACTACTATCTACCTCAATGGTGACCGTCAGACTATCCTTGACTGGACTTTGCTGGCTTTACCTTGCACTAAATGTTATTCCCATATCATGTATCTATACACTGTGAACAGCTCGATTGTAATCATGTATTTGTTTGGAGATACAGCGTGGAAACAGCCCTTTTGTCCCAACGAATCAGCACCGACCAGCGATCCCCGCACACTTGCACACACTAGGGACAATTTACAACTTTACCGAAGACAATTCACCTACAAACCTGCACGTCTTTGGAGTGTGGGAGGAAATTGAAGATTTCAGAGAAAACCCACACGGTCACGGGGAGAACGTACAAACTCCTTTCAGACAGCACCCGTGGTCAGGATCGAACCGGGGTCCCTGGTGCTGTGAGGGAACTGTGAGGGAACTCTACCGGTAGAGGCAACTCTACCGCTGCGCCACCGTGGATTGTCTTTCCGCTGACTGGTTAGCACGCAACGGTGGCGCAGCGGTAGAGTTGACGCCTTACAGCAAATGCAGCGCCGGAGACTCAGGTTCGATCCTGACTACGGGCGCCGTCTGTACGGAGTTTGTACGTTCTCCCCGTGACCTGCGTGGGTTTTCTCCGAGATCTTCGGTTTCCTCCCACACTCTAAAGACGTGCAGGTATGTAGGTTAATTGACTGGGTGAATGTAAAAAATTGTCCCTAGTGGGTGTAGGATAGTGTTAGTGTGCGGGGATCGCTGGGCGGCGCGGACTCGGTGGGCCGAAGGGCCTGTTTCCGCGCTGTATCTCTAAATCTAAATCTAAATCTAAAAAGCTTTTCACTGTACCTCGGCACGCGTGACAATAAACTAAACTGAATTGAACAATCGCAGTGTTAACCCAGCCTGTAATGTGGCAACAAATAGTCACCATTCCCAGGACTGACACTAATTCAAAGATTATATAAAGAAAGGATTGACATTAATGCTGGCGCTACACTCTAAGAGCAGTTTGTGCTGTCCTCTGCAGTTTCAAAAGGACAATTCTTTATCTTAGAATCCAGAAAGAAATGACTGGTTTATAATTTATTCTCTTTGGCTAATTTTCAAAGGTTTTTTCGCTTGACATCGTTCCTCAACAAGCTATTTTATTTTACGATTTTAATAGTCTGCATATAATTACTTAGTGAATGAATTATTTATTTGGAAGGGTCAAAATGTCCGATAATCTTCAATGCTTTGCCCATTTGAGCTTATTTAAATATTTACATCCAACTTGTGGAACGTTTTCATGCTCATAAGAGATAGGAGCAGAATTAGGCCATTCGGCCCGTCGAGTCTACTCCGCCGTTCAGTCATGGCTGATCTATCTCTCCCTCCTAACCCCATTCTCCTGCCTTCTCCCCGATAACCTCTGATACCCGTACTAATCAAGAATCTATCTATCTCCGCCTTGAAAATATCTATTGACATGGTCACAGCTGTCTGTGGCAATGAATTCCACAGATTCACCAACCTCTGACTAGAGAAATTCCTCCTCATCTCCTTCCTAAAGGCACGTCCTTATATTCTGAGGCTGTGCCCTCTGGTCCTAGACTCTCCCACCGGTGGAAACATCCTCTCCACATCCACTCTATCCAGACCTTTTATCCAAGTGGATATGGAGGCACAAGGAACTGCAGATGCTGGTTTACATTTAAAAAAGTGATTCAGCGGGCCAGGGAGCTTCTCTGGAGAACGTGGATAGATGTTCAGGGTGGCACTAAGGGGGAGTGGCAGAGTTGCTGCCTTACAGCGCCAGAGACCCGGGTTTAATCCTGACTACAGGTGCTGTCTGTACGGAGTTTGCACGTTCTGGCTGTGATCGCCGGGTTTTCTCCGGGTGCTCCAGTTTCCTCCTACACTCCAAAGACGTACAGGTTTGTAGAGTAATTGGCTCCTGAAAATTGTCCCTAATGTGTGTAGGATAGAACAGATGATTGCTGGTCGTCACGGATTCGGTGGGCCGAAGGACCTGTTTCTACACTGCATGACTATGACTATGGCTAACCTTAAAAAAATTCAAACATTTAGTATAATTTGTGTGATATATGAATGCAGGATACACATACAGCATTTATATTCCTCAATTTGGGATTGAAAGATCCTTTCATCTTTGAATAATGGAGAGTTACGGTCGATAGTGAAAGGCTCTGATGGAGTGGATGTGGGGAGGATGTTTCCACTGGTGGGAGAGTCCAGGACCAGAGGTCACAGCCTCAGAATTTAAGAATGTACTTTCAGGAAGGAGATGAGGACAAATTCCTTTAGTCAGAGGGTGGTGAATCTCTGGAATTCATTGCCACAGAAGGCTGTGGAGGCCAAGTCAATGGGTATTTTTAAGGCAGAGACAGATAGATGGCAGGAGAATGGGGTGAGGAGGGAGAGATAGATCAGCCATGATTGAATGGCAATTGACTTCTGTAAATTGTCCCCAGTGTGCAGGGAGTGTGTGAGAAAGCATCGATAACATCGAACTAGTGTGGACCCGGTAGGCCAAAGGCCTGTTTCCATGCTATGTCTCTCTATGAACATTTATTTGTTGAGACATTGAGTTCAGTTATTATATTACAAGTTAAAGAGCCCACATCGGTGGATATATTGATGGGTATTTTTAATGCAGAGATCGAGGCTCACCTGCAGTCCGTTTGTCTTTTGTGTTTTTTGTTGTTTTTTGTCTTAATTGTAGTGTTTAGATGTGGTGTAGTGTTTTTTTGTGGTTGTGTACTATGTGTGGGGGGGAGGGGGGGAACTGTAAAATTGTCTCTTCCAAACGGAGACCCGACCTTTGTTTTCTGGGCCATGTCTCCGTTCCCGCTGCGGCCTACCATCGGCCAAACACCTGGAGCTGGCGGCCTCCAGCTGGGGCCACCTGGGCTCTGGTTCGCAGAGCCCGCGGACCGGACTCACCATCTGCAGAGCTGGCTGCCTTCGGAGGCTGTGGTGGCGCCGCGGGAGCGGCTGCGACTCGCCTTCGGAGGCTCCGGAGGCTTCGGCCGCGGGCCGCGTGGACGTCGGAAGCCCGAAGGCCCCTGGGTGGGGGCCGACATCAGGAGCTCCGGCAGCGGCAGCGTCTTCGCCCGCCCCGGATCGCGGGGCTTGGGTCGGCCCGCCGCGGACCTTTCACCGTCCGGCGCGGCCTGGAACGTGGCAACTTCAACAGCCTGACCACGGGAGAAGACGGCAGGGGAAGAGAAAAGACATTCTGGCCTTCCGTCACAGTGAGGAGGTGACTGGAGGAGACTCACTGTGATGGATGTTTCTTTTTTTTGTGATTGTGTGTGTTATTGCTTATTTTTATTGCTCTTATTGTTGGACTGTGGGTAATGGAATTTTGTCCAAAAGACTTGTTTTTTTGGATGACAATAAAGGTTATTCTGATTCTGATTCTGATAGGTTCTTGATCAGTAAGGGTGTCGGGGGTTATGGGGAGAAGGCAGGGGGATAGGGTTAGGAGGGAAAGATAGATGAAACATGATTGAATGGCAGAGTAGATTTGATGGGCCAAATGGCCTAATTTTTCTCCTATCACTTATGAACTTATGAACTTCTGACTCTTATCAGAATTGAAGAGCATTATTTTAATTTACTATTTTGTAACTCTATTGAATGAATAAACTGCTGTGAGCTGTAAATAATAATAACCACAACACTATTCAGGTAATGTAAGTGTCATTTGCAGTATGCAGCTATCTCTGAATGCACAATATAGGTTATGGAGTCAGATTTGTAGCTTAGGAATTAATTTCCTCTGGAGGTGTGCATCAGCTCACAGAATCCGCAAATATATATCTTTGCACTATTTACGGCTATTTTAGATACACTCTGTCATATAAAAGTCACTAAACATTTAATACTGGCATTTAACTCGTGTTGTAAGCAGTGAGCAGTTCATGGATTTTGGATGAGCAATGGTTCCAACAAATGTGGACACAAAATGCTGGAGTAACTCAGCGGGACAGGCAGCATCTCTGGAGAGAAGGAATGGGTGACGTTTTGAGTCGAGTCCCTTCTTCAGACTGAGAGTCAGGGGAGAGGGAAACGAGAGATATAGACGGTGATACAGAGAGAGATATAAAACAAATGAACAAAAGTTATCCACGACAAGCCACTCTGAATGGGGGCTATGTTACAATCAGGCGGATGTATATCGTATACATTTTAGGAACAGATAGTTCGTTGAAGGATATTTAATGTAGATAAATGATTTCAAAAAACCTTGAAGTAAAATCTGCAATTCTACTTTCCTCGTTCTGTTGACCAAGATTTCAGATGGCCATGGATGGGGGTCGTAGGTACTGCGTCAGGTCTGATGTCACAGGTACTGCATCATGCCAAGACAACAGCCAGACTCGGACCCACTGTGTCAAGTTTAATGGTCAGTGCTGTGACCCAGTGAATCCCAGGCATTTACAAGGGTGACTGGGAAGTCGGAGCTACTTCTGTCGGAGTGGCTGAATGCCACTCTCCCATTCAATCATGGCTGATCTATCTTTCCCTCTCAACCCCATTCTCCTGCCTTCTCCCCATAACCCCCAACACCCATAATAGTCAAGAATCTGTCAATCTCCGCCTTAAAAACATCCCATAACTTGGCCAATGAATTCCACAGATTCACCGCCCTCTGACTAAGTGCCTTCTCATCTCCTTTCTACAGGTTCTAATGGTAGAGACGCTGGTAAGCCACCCCTTCATAAAATAATCGCTGGTCGTAATTAAGCGTGCCAGATAATTATCTGTCTCAAGCAACCTTAATGGGCAGTGCAACCTTAACCTTAGTGCAACCTTAACCTTAACCAGCAACCTTTTATTGAGCGGCACGGTGGCGCAGCGGTAGAGCTGCTGCCTTACAGTGCAGGAGACCCGGGTTCGATTCTGACTACGGGTGCATGTCTGTACGGAGTTTGTACGTTCTCCCGTTCTCCCCGTGACCAGCGTGGGTTTTCTCCGAGATCTTCGGTTTCCTCCCACACTCCAAAGACGCACAGGTTTGTAGGTTAACTGGCTTGGTATCAAATGTAAAATTGTCCCTCGTGTGCGTAGGATGGTGTTTGTGTGCGGGGATCGCTGGGCGGTGCAGACTCGGTGGGCCGCTGTATCTCCATAACTAAAAACTAAAAGTTAAAAACAGAAATTAAATGGTCACAAATGGCCTGAATCACCAGGGCTTGGTATAAAGCACACTCTGGAAGATGTTTTTGTTGCTCTCTGCGGTATTGATTCCACAGAGTTGAATTAAATGATGAAAGGCTTGAAATGTTATCAAATTGAAGGATTATGTCTGACTCCAACAGTCAACTGCAAACACTTCACAGAAGCACAAATAGTTTTTTTATTGGCTGATTGTTTATCTGGGCATTCCCCAGTGATGTTCAACAGTCTGTGGAATTAGTCAAAAGCCAAAGTGCTATAAAATCGTGATCCTGGTCATGACGGCTTGCGAATAGCAAGTGGGCCACCATTCTTCCAGGTATACTTCTTAACCTTATCAGCATTTTATCAGCTTGGTTTGGGAACAGCTCCATCCAAGAGCGCAAGACATTGCAGTGAATTGTGGACGCAGCCCTGACTATCATGCTAACCAACCTCCCTCCCTCCCATTGACTCCACTTACACCTCACGCTGCCTCGGCAAGGCCAGCAGCATCATCAAGGACCAGTCTCACCCCGGCCACTCCCTCTTCTCCCCTCTTCCATCGGGAAAAAGGTACAGAAGTGTGAAAACGCACACCTCCAGATTCAGAGACAGTTTCTTCCCAGCTGTTATCAGGCAACTGAATCATCCTGCCACAACCAGAGAGCAGTGCTGAACTACTATCTACCTCATTGGTGACCCTCGGACTATCTTTGATCGGACTTTGCTGGCTTTACCTTGCACTATACGTTATTCCCTTATTATGTATCTGTACACTGTGGACGGCTCGATTGTGATCATGTATTGTCTTTCCGCTGACTGGTTGGCGCGCAACAAAAGCTTTTCACTGTACCTCAGTACACGTGACAATAAACAAAACTAAACTAAACAAAACTAAACTTAATTCTTTTTCCCAGGGTGGGAATGTCCAACACTAGTGTGAGCTAAAAGATAGGGCGGCACGGTGGCGCAGCGGTAGAGTTGCTGCCTCACAGCGCCAGAGACCCGGGTTCAATCCTGACCACTGGTGCCTTCTATATGGAGTTTGTACGTTCTCCCCGTGACCTGCGTGGGTTCTTTCCGGGTGCTCCGGTTTCTTCCCACATTTCAATGACGAACAGGTTTGTAGGCTAATTGGCTTGGTAGGTAGTAATTGTAAATTGTCCCTAGTGTGTGTAGGATAGTGTTACTGTGAGGGTGGGATCGCTGGTCGGCGCGGACACGGTGGGCCGAAGGGCCTGTTTCCGCGCTGTATCTCTAAACTAAACTAAACTAAAAGAGGTCAGGGACATCACTGAAGAGATTGGTTCAAGGTGAAGCCTGAAACAGTGGTGACAGATGAAAAATGAGAGAAAGAGCTGGTGAATTGAGTTCCATTTTGGTGTGATTGGGGGAACGCGCTGCATCGGTCAATAGGACCTGCTACGTTTCACAGCTTGTTTAAATTGACAGGCATTACAATTACAGAGAGAGGGAGTAACATGTTAGATATGAATTGGAAGTCAACCAGCATTAACATCCAGCAGTCAATAGCAAGCGGAAAGACCTCTTTTTTACACACATTCCAGTGTTTATTTGGTTTAGTTTAGTTTAGTTTAGAGATACAGCATGGAAACAGGCCCTTCGGCCCACTGAGTCCACACCGAACAGCGATCCCCGCACATTGACACTATCCTACACACACTAGGGACAATTTACAATTATGATTTACAATTTATAATTTCCATCCTAACACATGGCTTCCCTGTGTGATACCTCAGCTGCACAGAGGCAGAGAGGAAAGCTCTTCAGCGGGTAGTCCATAGAGCTCAGAGGACCATCGGAACACAGCTACCAGCCTCGGAGAGCATCTACAACACACGATGCCTCAGAAAAGCCACCAGCATCCACAAAGACTCTTCACACCCCTGCAACAGTTTGTTCGAACTCCTTCCATCGGGCAGACGATACAAGGCCTTCTACGCCCGCACCTCCAGACTCAGGAACAGCTTCATCCCCAGGGCCATAGCTGCTATGAACCGGTCCTGCTGAGCCGGATGGTCACATCGCACAGTGAACCGGCACAGACCTACTTGCACTTTATTCTGTTTTAAAACTGTTCCAATTTGTTTCATTGGGTTGTTTAAATTAATACTGACTAGCTAATTAATTTATTGCATCGTATGGGAGGCGCATTCCCAATCTCGTTGTACCCCTGTACAATGACAATAAAGATATATTGTATTCTATTGTATTGTATTGTACCAAGTATACCTACCCAAGCCAATTAATCTACAAACCTGTATGTCTTTGGAGTGTGGGAGGAAACCGAAGTTCTCGGATAAAACCCACACAGGTCACGGGGAGAACGTACAAACTCCGTACAGACGGTGCCCATGGTGAGGGTGGGACCCGGGTCTCTGGCGCTGTGATGCAGCAACCCTACCGCTGCGCTACCGTGCCACCGTAGAGGGTTGTGACTCTCTCTTAGACACCATCAGACCGGTATCACGTAGCCCCAGTCTAAAAGCAGGGCATGCCATAAATATATCGGAGGATACAAATTGCCATTGGCATGGTCTTAAACACGTGTAACTGACTGACAGTTGTCTTCTATGCAGAGTTTCGTATGATTTGGATAATTGACCACTTTTTGCTTTTATCTTTTTCCCTGATTGAGATTCCTATTACAGCAGCAGATGTTCCCTGATGCCAGGATTGCTGCGGGCGTGACAAGATTTTAAAACTCAGCCTTCACGTAACAAATTGATGGAATTTAATGCAGAAAAATGTCAGGGTGGTACATTTTGGGAAGTCTAACATGGGCAGGACCTACACAGTGAATGGCAGGGCTCTGGGTAGTGTTGTAGAGCAGAAGGACCTAGGAGTGCAGGTTCATGGTTCCCCGAAGGTGGAGTCAAATATGTGGTCAAAAAGGCTCTTGGCACGTTGGCCTTCATCAGCCAGAGTATTCAGTAAAGAAGGTATTTATTCACAAAATGCTGGAGTAACTCAGCAGGTCAGGCAGCATCTCGGGAGAGAAGGAATGGGTGACGTTTCGAGTCGCCCGAAACGTCACCCATTCCTTCTCTCCCGAGATGCTGCCTGACCTGCTGAGTTACTCCAGCATTTTGTGAATAAATACCTTCGATTTGTACCAGCATCTGCAGTTATCTTCTTATACTATTCAGTAGTGAAGTTGGGAGGTCATGTTTAAGTTGTACATGACATTGTTGAGGCCACATTTAGAGTATTGTGTTCAGTCCTGGGCACCGTGTTATAGGAAAGATGTTGTCAAGCTGGAAAGGGAACGGAGAAGATTTAAGAGGATGTTGCCAGGACTAGACGGTGTGAGCTATAGGGAGAGGTTGAGTAGGCTGGGACTCTATTCCTTGAAGTGCAGGAGGATGAGGGGTGATCTTATAGAGGTGTATAAGATCATGAGTGGAATAGATCGGGTAGATGCACAGAGTCTCTTGCCCAGAGTAGGTGAATTGAGAACCAGAGGAAATAGGTTTAAGGTGAAGGGGAAAAGATTTAATAAAAATCTAAGAGGTAACTTTCTCACACAAAGGGTGGTGGGTGTGTGGAACGAGCTGCCAGAGGAGGTAGTTGAGGCTGGGACCATCCCAACATTTAAGAAACAGTTAAACAGGTACATGGATAGGGCAGGTTTGGAGGGATATGGGCCAGGCGCAGGCAGATGGGACTAGTGTAGCTGGGACATGTTGGCCGGTGTGGGCGAGTTGGGCCGAAGGGCCTGTTTCCACGCTGTATCACTGTATGACTCTATAACAGCCCATTGAAGAGGCGCGTTTTCAAGCAACAATGACAACCCTTACGCGAAACACCTTCTCTCAAATGTGATTCAGTTCCCCCAAAGTAAGTAATCGTCCATGCACTGAATATAAATACTGGAGGGATATTAAATATAGAGTCCAGGCACATCACAGGTGGGTGTTGATTTTATAGGTTTTATCAGCAAAAGCATTTTCGTGCTTGTCATAATTACCACCAGAAACTCCAGTTCAAACCTCTGGTCAGTGAGTGAAGCCCTTCCAAAAGTAAGGTGGACACAAAGTGCCGGAGTAACTCAGCGGGTCAGGCAGCATCTCTGGAGAGAAGGAATGGGTGACGTTTCAGGTCAATAGACAATAGACAATAGGTGCAGGAGGAGGCTATTCGGCCCTTCGATCCAGCACCACCATTCAATGTGATCATGGCTGATCATTCTCAATCAGTACCCCGTTCCTGCCTTCTCCCCATACCCCCTGACTCCGCTATCCTTAAGAGCTCTATCTAGCTCTCTCTTGAATGCATTCAGAGAATTGCCGTCCACTGCCTTCTGAGGCAGAGAATTCCACAGATTCACAACTCTCTGACTGAAAAAGTTTGTCCTCATCTCAGTTCTAAATGGCCTACCCCTTATTCTTAAACTGTGGCCCTGTGTTCTGGACTCCCCCAACATTGGGAACATGTTTCCTGCCTCTAACGTGTCCAACCCCTTAATAATCTTATACGTTTCGATAAGATCTCCTCTCATCCGTCTAAATTCCAGTGTATACAAGCCCAGTCGATCCAGTCTTTCAACACACGACAGTCCCGCCATTCCGGGAATTAACCTAGTAAACCTACGCTGCACGCCCTCAATAGCAAGAATATCCTTCCTCAAGTTTGGAGACCAAAACTGCACACAGTACTCCAGGTGCGGTCTCACTAGGGCCCTGTACAACTGCAGAAGGACCTCTTTGCTCCTATACTCAAGTCCTCAAGGTCGAGATCCTTCTTCAGACTAAGTTTAGTTTAGTTTAGTGTAGAGGTACAACAAGGATACAGGTCCTTTGGCCCATTGAGTCTATTGTGACCATCGATCACCCGCTCACATATTAGTTTTACACACTACCTGCACAATAGACTTTAGACTGGAAAGAGGACCTTCGGCCCACCGATTCCGTGCCGACCAGCGATCAACCCGCACACAAGCACTGTCCGACACACACTCGGAACAATTAACCTACAAACCTGCATGTCTTTCGAGTGTGGGAGGAAACCAGCGCACCCAGAGAAAACGCACGTGGTCACATGGAGAACGTACAAACTCCATACCGACAAGCACTCGTAGTCAGGATTGAACCCGGGTCTCTGGCGCTGTGAGGCAGCAGCTCCACCCGCTGCGCCACCGTGCCGCCCAGCATTGAAACAAACGGAGAAATGTTTAGGGCAGCACAATGGCGCAGCGGTCAATACATAGGCTTGATTCTGACCACGGGTGTTGACTGTACGGAGTTTGCACATTCTCCCCGTGACTATGTGAGCGGCCGTAGTCGGGATCGAACCCGGGTCTCTGGCGCTGTGAGGCAGCAACTCTACTGCTGCGCCACCGTGCCACCCTATTTTCCTGGCCAAGTCTAATTTCGTATGTGAGGCCTTCAATAAGTGACAATGTATGGATAGAAATGGGTACTGCTGTGATAATTTACAGCAGACCAGTTAATTTAACACTTGCCAAATGTCGGTGAGTTTGGATTTTCAGTGCGTTTTCATTCCATGCCCCAGTGGTCTGATGGAGCTGACGTCGAGACAGATGCTACTTCAGTATTCAAGGCTAACATCTAGTTAAGGCCTTCAATAAATGAGCATGCACCTGAATTACATTAGCCAAAGGAAACAATGAAACACAGCCCCTTGAATACGAAGGCCATCATAGTCATGGTAAAGGCGGAACCAAACACGATTCACACAAAGTAGAGTGTAAGGTCATATGGTCATAAGGAATGGGAACAGAATTAGGCCATTCGGCCCATCAAGTCTACTCCATTATTCAATCATGAATTATCTATCTCTCGCTCCTAACCCCATTCTCCTGCCTTCTCCCCATAACCTTTGACACCCGTACTAATCAAGAATCTATCTATCTCTGCCTTAAAGATACCCACTGACTTGTGGCCTCCACAGCCCTCTGTGGCAATGAATTCCACAGATTCACCACCCTCTGACTAAAGAAATTCCTCCTCATCTTCTTAAGAGCAGTCAAGCAGCTAACAACCCAGCGCTATGAATATTGATTTCTCAAACCTCAGTTTCAGTTTAGTTTATTGTCACGTGTACCGAGGTACAGTGAAAAGCTTTTTGTTGCGTGCTAACCAGTCAGCAGAAAGACAACACACGATTACAATCGAGCCGTTTACAGTGTACAGATACATGATAAGGGAATAACGTTTAGTGCAAGGTAAAGCCAGCAAAGTCCGATCAAGGATAGTCCGAGGCTCACCAATGAGGTAGATAGTAGTTCAGCACTGCTCTCTGGTTGTGGTGGGATGGTTCAGTTGCCTGATAACAGCTGGGAAGAAACTGTCCCTGAATCTGGAGGTGTGCGTTTTCACACTTCTGCACCTTTTTCCCGATGGGAGAGGGGAGAAGAGGGAGTGGCCGGGGTGCGACTGGTCCTTGATTATGCTGCTGGCCTTGCTCTTGCAACGCTTCCATCCCCTCTCTCTCCGTCCCTCCCCCACCCATTGTACCAGCTTCAAAGTCGTCTTGTTGAGTCTCATTGCCTGTAACTTGTTTTCACCTAGCCCGCAGCTAACAATGGCCTGTTTCCTTTACCATCGTTACTTTTTTGCCTATTTTTCATTCATTCGTTCTCGATCTCTCTGCATCACCGTCGGTATCTCTCGTTTTCCTCTCCCCTGACTCTCAGTCTTAAGAAGGGTCTCGATCCGAAACGTCACCTTATACCCTGGGGTGGCAGGACTTTCATATGAAGAAAGACTGGATAGACTAGGCTTATACTCGCTGGAATTTAGAAGACTGAGGGGGGATCTTATAGAAACATATAAAATTCTTAAGGGGTTGGAGAGGCTAGATGCGGGAAGATTGTTCCCGATGTTGGGGAAGTCCAGAACCAGGGGTCACAGCTTAAGGATAAGGGGGAAGTCTTTTAGGACCGAGATGAGAAAACATTTCTTCACACAGAGAGTGGTGAGTCTGTGGAATTCTCTGCCACAGAAGGTAGTTGAGGCCAGTTCATTGGCTATATTTAAGAGGGAGTTAGATGTGGCCCTTGTGGCTAAAGGGATCAGGGGGTATGGAGAGAAGGCAGGTACAGGTTACTGAGCTGGATGATCAGCCATGATCATATTGAATGGCGGTGCAGGCTGAGATCTGCTGAGTTACTCCAGCTTTCTGTGTCTATCTGTACGAGGGTTCTTGCAGGGCGTACCTGAGGGCCATACACAGCAAACGGTACAGTCGTATCCTAATCAGTTTACCCTTCCTCACGCTGCTATTAACAAACACCTGCAAAGAGTGGGGATAAATGGGTCCCTTTCGGAATGGCAGGTAGTGACCAGTGGGGTACCGCAAGGTTCGGTGCTGGGACCCCAGCTATTTACGATATACATTAATGACTTAGACGGAGGGATTAAAAGTACCATTAGCAAATTTGCAGATGATACTAAGTTGGGGGGTAGTGTGAATTGTGAGGAAGATGCAATAAGGCTGCAGGGTGACCTGGACAGGTTGTGTGAGTGGGCGGATACATGGCAGATGCAGTTTAATGTAGATAAGTGTGAGGTTATTCACTTTGGAAGTAAGAATAGAAAGGCAGATTATTATCTGAATGGTGTCAAGTTAGGAGGAGGGGGAGTTCAACGAGATCTGGGTGTACTAGTGCATCAGTCAATGAAAGGAAGCATGCAGGTTCAGCAGGCAGTGAAGAAAGCCAATGGAATGTTGGCCTTCGTAACAAGAGGAGTTGAGTATAGGAGCAAAGAGGTCCTTCTACAGTTGTACCGGGCCCTGGTGAGACCGCACCTGGAGTACTGTGTGCAGTTTTGGTCTCCAAATTTGAGGAAGGATATTCTTGCTATGGAGGGCGTGCAGCGTAGGTTCACTAGATTAATTCCCGGAATGGCGGGACTGTCGTATGTTGAAAGGCTGGAGCGATTGGGCTTGTATACACTGGAATTTAGAAGGATGAGGGGGGATCTTATTGAAACATATAAGATAATTAGGGGATTGGACACATTAGAGGCAGATAACATGTTCCCAATGTTGGGGGAGTCCAGAACAAGGGGCCACAGTTTGAGAATAAGGGGTAGGCCATTTAGAACGGAGATGAGGAAGAACTTTTTCAGTCAGAGGGTGGTGAAGGTGTGGAATTATCTGCCTCAGAAGGCAGTGGAGGCCAGTTCGTTGGATGCTTTCAAGAGAGAGCTGGATAGAGCTCTTAAGGATAGCGGAGTGAGGGGGTATGGGGAGAAGGCAGGAACGGGGTACTGATTGATAGTGATCAGCCATGATCGCATTGAATGGCGGTGCTGGCTCGAAGGGCTGAATGGCCTACTCCTGCACCTATTGTCTATTGTCTATTGTCTATTGTCAAGCAATTTTGCACGGCTCCTTAATAGTCTAATTGCACCTGGACTATTTTGCAGTTAAATTGATTTAAATGTGGATTGTGTGACCTGTTCAGCGATTTTATGTTTAGCTTCTGAGGAAGGTTTTTATGATTTCGTTCCAATTTCTAATGCACCCTTGTCACCCTCCAGGCCTCTACAACAGAGCACAGCGCAATTATGCACAGATGAAAAATGCCTCTTTGCTTCAAAGGATTTGTGATTTTCATGGATGTTAAAAAATTAATGGAATCGCGAAATTAGCTTACAGTTAAAGTGAACACATTCGTAGTAGGAACGTACATTAACTGTTCAAGGACTGAGGTCGTTCCAACCATTCTGGTAAAAGTTCATGTTCATAAATGATAGGAACAGAAATAGGCTGTTCGGCCCATCAAGCCTACCCCGCCATTCAACCATTGACTGATCTATCTTTCCCTCTCAACCCCCTTTTCCAGTGTTAATGTGTGGGGATCGCTGGTCGGTGTGGACTCAGTAGGCCGAAGGTCCTGTTTCCACACTCTATCTCGAAAACTAAAAACATAAAACTAGAGTTTAACATCCGAGTGGTAATTTGGAACATACGCGCAGGCTGGTCGTGGCTGCATCATTCGATGCATTGGTGCATTTAGGTTCTGGAAGATGGGGCAGCAAGCTCTGATCCACAAGGTTATCTGTTTCCAGTTTGTTTGTTCCTGGAAGATCTTCTCCCTGTATTTGCCAGCACAGAGCCACACTGGAGAGGGTGAAATCAGGCCTGCTTCCAGACAGACGGTACCCGTGGTCAGGATCGAACCCTGGTCCCTGGCGCTGTGAGGCAACAACGCTACCGCTGTGCCACTTCTTCTATTCATTCTATTGACAAAGTCCAATGTCCACAATGGGGTAGAGGTGAATGGGACATAGAGTTGCCAACTTTCTCACTCCCAAATAAGGGACAAAAGGTGACCGGCTGCGCCCCACGTGATCTCACCCAGCCAGCGGCCACATGCTCCCGCTCCACCAATGGCGGCCGCCCGGGCCGGGAGGTGGGTTGCTACGCAACCTCCGTTACGCGAACGCACTCGGCCCCACACTCTGTTAGCTTATAGTGTCCGGGCCTACAGTGTCCGGGCCTACAGTGTCCGGGCCTACAGTGTCCGGGCCTACAGTGTCCGGGCCTACAGCGGCCCCCGGGCCTATAGTGTCCGGGCCTACAGTGCTCCCCGGGCCTACAGCGGTCCCCGGGCCTACAGTGGACCCCGGGCCTACAGTGTCCGGGCCTACAGTGTCTGGGCCTACAGTGTCCGGGCCTACAGCGGCCCCCGGGCCTACAGTGTCCGGGCTTACAGTGCACCCCGGGTCTAATACGGGATAAGGGCGGTCCCGTACGGGACAAACCAATTTAGTCCAAAATATGGGATGTCCCAGCTAATACGAGACAGTTGGCAACCCCTAATTGGACAGTACCCTAGCTTATGGAAGGACTGTTCAGAAGCCTGATAACAGAGGGGAAGAAGCTGTTCTTGAGTCTGGTGGTGCGCGCTTTCAAGTTTCATTGTCTTCTGCACTTTGGAAGTGAAGTGCTCTTTCAGTGAAAAGCCCGGATAGAGTGGATGTGGAGAGGATGTTTCCACTAGTGGGAGAGTCTAGGACCAGAGGTCACGGCCTCAGAATTAAAGGACGTTCCTTTCGGAAGGAGATGAAGAGGAATTTCTTTCGTCAGAGGGTGGTGAATCTGAGAGATTCATGGATGGGGTATCAGATCTGCTTCCACATGCAGCAATGGGCAGTAGACAGGACTGTTCGATGAACAGGTTTTGTGACTTTGTCGGCGTCAGATGTTCAGTTTAGTTCATTGTCACATGTACTGAAGTACAGTGAAAAGCTTTTGTTGCGCGCTAACCTGTCAGCGGAAAGACAATACACGATTACAGTCGAGCCATTCACAGTGTACAGATGATACATGATAAGGGAATAACGTTTAGTGCAAGGTAAATTGAATTGAATTGAATAAATGTTATTGGCTTAGTATGTACACATACAAGGAATTTGCCTTGGCGCTTTGCTCGCAAGGATAACAACACAATATACAGTAGACAATTAAAAATAAAACATTATAATTTAATCATGTGAAGAATGAAATAAAATATCAGAGCAAAAGGAGGCTGCAGACTTTGGTTGTTGAGTAGAACTACCACTCGTGGAAAAAAGCTGTTTTGATGTCCGGCTGTGGCTGCTTTGACAGTCCGGAGTCGCCTTCCAGAGGGAAGTGCTTCAAAGAGTTTGTGGCCAGGGTGAGAGGGGTCAGAGATGATCTTGCCCGCTCGCTTCCTGGCCCTTGCAGTGTACAGTTCGTCAATTGGGGGGGGGAGGTTGCAGCCAACAACCTTCTCGGCTGTGCGAATGATCCGTTGCAGCCTCCGGATGTCGTGCTTGGTGGCTGAGCCAAACCAGACCATGATGGAGAAGGTGAGGACGGACTCAATGATGGCAGTATAGAATTGGACCATCATTGCCTGTGGCAGATTGTGTTTTCTCAGCTGCTGCAGCAAGTACATCCTCTGTTGGGCCTTTTTGACTGTGGAGTCGATGGTGGCCCCCCATTTTAGGTCCCTGGAGATGATGGTTCCAAGGAACTTAAATTACTCCACAGATGTGACTGTGTTGTTGATGGTGAGTGGGGGGAGGGGAGGGGGAGCTCTCCTAAAGTCTGCAATCAATTCCACTGTCTTAAGAGCATTGAGCTCCAGGTTATTGCGATGGCACCAGGACGCCAACTGTGTCACGCTGTGTAAAGCTTGTAAAGTCCGATCAAAGATAGTTCGAGGGTCACCAATGAGGTAGATAGTAGTTCAGCACTGCTCTCTGGTTGTGGTGGGATGGTTCAGTTGCCTGATAACAGCCAGGAAGAAACTGTCCCTGAATCTGGAGGTGTGCGTTTTCTCACTTCTGAACCTCTTGTATGTTGGGAGAGGGGAGAAGAGGGAGTGGCCGGGGTGCGACTCGTCCTTGATTATGCTGCTGGCCTTGCCGAGGCAGCGTGAGGTGTAGACGGAGTCGATGGAAGGGAGGTTGGTTTGTGTGATGGTCTAGGCTGTAGGACGTGCTGACACATGTACTGCCTCGGTTGTACGCAAAACACACCATTTCACTGTACCTTAGTGTAGGAAGTAACTGCAGATGCCGGTTTACACCGAAGATAGACACAAAATGTTGGAGTAACTCAGCGGGACAGGCAGCATCTCTGGCGAGAAGGAATGTGCGACGTTTTGCGTTAGAAAGTCCCGAAAAGTCACCCATTGCTTCCCCCAGAGATGCTGCCTGTCCCGCTGAGTTACTCCAGCTTTTTTTTGCGCCTATCTTCGGTTTAATCCAGCATCTGCACTTTCTTCTTGCAGATTCCGAAGAAGGGTCTCGACCCGAAACGTCACCCGTTCCTTCTCTCCAGAGATGCTGCCTGTCCCGCTGAGTTGCTCCGGCATTTTGTGTCTGCCTTCGATTCAAACCGGCATCTGCAGTTCGTTCCCTCCAACAATGTTCATCGTTTCCATTTTGTAAAAAAATATTTATTCGTACGTACGCATTGTGGAGAATCAATGCAGACGTGACAACTCATTTATGAAACGGCCAATATTAAAAAGAAACATAATGTTATTGAATTTTCTGAAGAGGGCATTCTGACTTCATTTATTTAAGCTGTTCGTACAAGTAAATTAAACAGCATTCTGATTCAGTTGAGTGAGCATTCATTAATGGATCAATTGGTGAGGCACAATGTATTCCCTGTATTAATACTGTCTTACGTGCTCTCGGGAACCTTGGTACTGCATTGATTGTAATTTTAAACATGAAGTGATTCCAAGTCATAAAGATTTGAGCTGCTTTACAAACAAAATAAAATTAAGGCATTCTTTGGTTAATGGAATAATCATTCTGAAACTATGGATGATTTTCCATGGGCCAAGTATGAAGTTATGTGTCAATCAATGTACAATGGGCAGCAAAATCAGCTTCAATGGTTCAATGGTTTAGTTTAGTTTTAGTTTAGAGATACAGCGCAGAAACAGGCCCTTCGGCCCACCAAGTCCGCTTCGACCAACGATCCCCGCACACTAACACCAAGCCTACACACACTAGGGACAATTTACACATACACCAAGCAAATTAACCTACACACCTGTACCTGCACGTCTTTGGAGTGTGGGAGGAAATCGAAGATCTCGGAGGAAACCCACGCAGGTCACGGGGAGAACGTACAAACTCCGTGCACACAGCACCCGTAGTCGGGATGGAACCCGGGTGTCTGGCGCTGGTAACGCAGTAAGGCAGCGACTCTACCGCTGCGCCACCGTGCCGCCCTGGTTCAATTGTTCAGTTTATTTTAGAGATACAGCGCAGAAACATGCCCTTCGTCCCACTCAGTCCACACCGACCAGCGATCCCATCGAACAGCAACAATTTCACAATTTTACCGAAGCTAATTAATCTACAAACCTGTACATCTTTGGAGTGTGGGTGGGATACAAATGTGTGATCCACATTTCTCAGGACAATAAAGTCATCCCCGAAACGTCATCTGTTCACTCCCTCTACAGGGCGGCACGGTGGCACAGCTGGTAGCGCTGCCACCTCACAACGCCAGAGACCCGGGTTCCATCCTGATCTCGGGTGCTGTCTGAGTGGAGTTTGTACGTTCTCCTTGTGGCATGCATGGGTTTCATATTATTATTTTTTTTCATATTTCAGATACAGCGCGGAAACAGGCCCTTCGGCCCACCGAGTCCGCACCGCCCAGTGATCCCCGCACACTAACACTATCCTACACACACTAGGGACAATTTTTACATTTACCCAGTCAATTAACCTACATACCTGTACGTCTTTGGAGTGTGGGAGGAAACCGAAGATCTCGGAGAAAACCCACGCAGGTCACGGGGAGAACGTACAAACTCCTTACAGTACAGCACCCGTAGTCAGGATCGAACCTGAGTCTCCGGCGCTGCATTCGCTGTAAAGCAACAACACTACCGCTGCGCTACTCTGGTTTCCCCCCACATCCCAAAGATACGCGGATTGCCAGGTTAACTGGCCTCTGCAAATTGGCCCCTAGTTTATAAGGAGTGATTAACAAGTTAGTGTGAATAGGTTTGTAGTAGGTGTGGACCTGGTGGGCCGAAGGGCCTGTTTCCATGCTGAATCTCTAAACTAAAGACTGGAGTCTAAAAACTAAAGAACTAAAAACTAAACTCCAGTTGCTGCCTCACAGCGCCAGAGTCCCGGGTTCCATCCCGACCAGGGGGGCTGTCTGTACGGAGGTTGTAAATTCTCCCTGCGACCTGCGTAGGTTTTCTCCGAGATCTTCGGTTTTCTCCCACACTCCAAAGACGTGCATGTTTGTGGATAAATTGTCTTGGCATGAATATAAAAATTGTCCCGAATGTGTGTAGGATAGTGTTAGTGTGCGAGAATCGCTGGTCAGTGCGGACTCGGTGGGCCGAAGGGCCTGATTCCACGCTGTATCTCTAAGGTGGATCTTGTAGCTTGTCCATGCAAGACGTGACTTATGATCGCATGAGTCATAGAGTGGTACAGCATGGAAACAGGTCCCACCTACACTAGTCCCACCTGCCTGCGTTTGGCCCATATTCCTCTAGACCTGCCCTATCCATGTACCTGTGCAAAGGGCTTTTAAATGGTGTTACAGTCCCAGCCTCAACTACCTCCTCCGGTAGCTCGTTCTATTTACTCATTACCCTTTACGTGAAATTGTTGCCTCATCAGATTTCTATTAACTCGTTCCTCCCTCACCTAAACCTATGTTCTCAGGTGTCCAGCGCTTTGTGTAGTTTTTTTTGGAAACCAGCATCTGCAGTTCCTCGTTTAGTTCAGTTTAATTTAGATTAGAGACACAGCGCGGAAACAGGCCCTTCGGCCCACCAATCCCCTCTATCCCAAACATACTAGGGACAATTTACCATTTTACCAAAACCAATTGACTTGGAAACCTGCATGTCTTTGGAGTGAGGGAGGAAACTGGAGATCCCTGGGAAAATGCATGCAGGTACAGACACCACCCCATAGTCAGGATCTAACCCGGGTCTCTGGCGCTGTGAGGCAGCAGCTCTACCACGAGTAGAGTCCCTGCTTCAACTACCTCCACCAGCAGCTGAAAGTTACCGCGGGCAGGTGAGACTAGAATAACTGGGACTTGTTGGCCGGTGTGGGTGAAGGGCCTGTTTCCACGTTGATAGACTCTATGACTATGACTCTGGGATATCTTTCATTTTAATAGGAATATCACTATAGCCAGCTCCTTATAATAACCAGGAATTGACAGGGCTTGGAGTGCTGTGTGATAAGATGGTAGTGAAATAATTTTCACAGCTCAATAGATATACATTGAATAAGGAGTGAACAGCAATGATAAATATACAGAGCAACTATTGAAGGGTGGGTTAGAAATATCCATGGAGAATGATATTCCATTTCAATTCACAATCCTCTTCTTAAAGAACGCAGGGAATGGGTTGCAATGGCAAATAATTGTAAATGATATATAAGAGTTAATATCTTAAGACCAGGCCACATTTCACAGATATTGCCTTCGGAGAGACATCTTAGGTGATAGAGATGCACAATTTTCTGGTCTGGAAATGCACACATATCCCTGCGCACAGCATTCTTCAAAAACAAATTAAATTTGTTCAATTGAGTCAGAGCAAGTGTAACAGAGAAGAGAACATTGGAGCCAAGGCAGTCTGAAGAAGGGTCTCAACCCGAAACGTCACCTATTCCTTTTTCTCCAGAGATGCTGCCTGACCCATTGAGTTACTCCAGCTTTCTGTGTCTATCTTCTGAATAAACAAGGAGTTGTCTTTTAAAAACACAAACGTTAAAATGGAAATCGAATGGATTCACGCACGGTGGCGCAGCGGTAGAGTTGCTGCCACACAGCGCCAGAGACCCGGGTTCCATCCTGACTACGGCAGCTATCTGTACAGAGTTTGTACCTTCTCCCCGTGACCTGCGTGGGTTTTCTCCAGGTGCACCTGTTTCCTCCCACACTCCAAAGACGTACAGGTGTGAAGATGGTCGCTAGTTGATGCGGACTCTGTGGACTGAAGGTCTGTTTGCATGCTGTATCTCGAAACTAAACTAAATCTGAAAAAGGGTCTCGACCCGAAACGTCGCCCATTCCTTCTCTCCTGAGATGCTGCCTGACCTGCTGAGTTACTCCAGCATTTTGTGAATAAATAAAGATCCCTGAGTTTTATGCATGGCACATCCTTAGATACTAATAGACTTTGTTACAAATAGCACGCAGTCTCTTTGACTCCCTTCTGGCTTGTAGTTTTGAAGTTTTATCCAAACTTCTGCATATCAAAGATAGTCCGAGGGTCACCAAAGTTCAGGACCACTCTCTGGTTGTGGTGGGATGGTTCAGTTGCCTGATAACAGCCGGGAAGAAACTGTCCCTGAATCTGGAAGTGTGCGTTTTCACGCTTCTGTACCTCTTGCCCGATGGGAGAGGGGAGAAGAGGGAGTGGCTGGGGTGAGACTGGTCCTTGATTATGCTGCTGGCCTTGCCGAGGCAGCGTGAGGTGTAGATGGAGTCGACGGAAGGGAGGGAGGTGAATTTGTGCGATGGTTTGGGCTGCGTCCACAATTCACTGCAATGTCTGGCGGTCTTGGACGGAGCTGTTCCCAAACCAAGCTGCGATGCCTTTACAGATATAGAGTCCTAGTGAGACTGCACCTGGAGTACTGTGTGCAGTTGTACAGGGCCCTAGTGAGACCGCACCTGGAGTACTGTGTGCAGTTGTACAGGGCCCTAGTGAGACCGCACCTGGAGTACTGTGTGCAGTTTTGGTCTCCAAATTTGAGGAAGGATATTCTTGCTATTGAGGGCGTGCAGCGTAGGTTTACTAGGTTAATTCCCGGAATGGCGGGACTGTCATATGTTGAAAGACTGGAGCGACTAGGCTTGTATACACTGGAATTTAGAAGGATGAGAGGAGATCTTATCGAAACATATAAGATTGTTAAGGGGTTGGACACGTTAGAGGCAGGAAACATGTTCCCAATGTTGGGAGTGTCCAGAACCAGGGGCCGCAGTTTAAGAATAAGGAGTAGGCCATTTAGAACTGAGATGAGGAAAAACTTTTCAGTCAGAGAGTTGTGAATCTGTGGAATTCTCTGCCTCAGAAGGCAGTGGAGGCCAATTCTGAATGCATTCAAGAGAGAGCTGGATAGAGCTCTTAAGGATAGCGGAGTCAGGGGGTATGGGGAGAAGGCAGGAACGGGGTACTGATTGAGAATGATCAGCCATGATCACATTGAATGGTGGTGCTGGCTCGAAGGGCCGAATGGCCTCCTCCTGCACCTATTGTCTATTGTCTATTGTCAGATAGTAAATGGTTGGTGCATCTGGCCACACATCTGTTGCCGTTGTGCTGTACTTCTATAGAGCTACGTTTTTTTAAGTTATGTTGATGTCTGGCAGCTGGTTATTAAATGGATATCACCACCGACTGTTGACATTAATATTGCATTGCAAAGCAAGCACTGTGCATTGTCTTTACTCCAGGCAGCAAACTACTTTTATTAAAACATATCACAGAAGCGTAGATTCGCTTGTCTATTTGCGATGTGGTAGCTCCTTACTTGATCTTTAAGGATGTCAGGGGTTATGGGGAGAAGGCAGGAGAATGGGGTTGGGAGGGAGAGATAGATCAGCCATGATTGAATGGCGGAGTAGACTTCGATGGGCCGAATGGACTAATTCTGCTCCTTGAACTTATGAACCCATGAACATAGAACAGGAATGGGCCCTTCGGCCCACAATGTTTCTGATGAACATGATTTCCAGGTGAGACAGATGTTCACCTGCACCTCCTCCAACCTCATCTATTGCATCCGCTGCTCTAGATGTCAACTTCTTTACATTGGCGAAACCAAACGCAGGCTCGGCGATCGTTTCGCTCAATACCTTCGCTCAGTCCGCCTTAACCAACCTGATCTCCCGGTGGCTGAGCACTTCAACTCCCCCTCTCACTCCCAGTCTGACCTTTCTGTCATGGGTCTCCTCCAGTGCCATAGTGAGGCCCACCGGAAATTGGAGGAACAGCACCTCATATTTCGCCTGGGCAGCTTGCAGCCCAGTGGTATGAACATCGACTTCTCCAACTTTAGATAGTTCCTCTGTCCCTCTCTTCCCTTCCCCCTTCCCAGTTCTCCATCTATCTTCCTGTCTCCACCTATATCCTTCCTTTGTCCCGCCCCCCTGACATCAGTCTGAAGAAGGGTCTCGACCCGAAACGTCACCCATTCCTTCTCTCCTGAGATGCTGCCTGACCTGCTGAGTTTCTCCAGCATTTTGTGAATAAATACCTTCGATTTGTACCATCATCTGCAGTTATTTTCTTACACTACCTAGTTAAACTGATCTCATCTGCCTGTGCATGATCCATATTCCTCTATTCCCTGCAGTTCCATGTGCTTGTCTAAAAGCCCCTTAAACGCCACTATCGTCCCGCCACCTCCATCACCACCGCTGGCAATGCGTTCCAGGCCCCCACCCCTCTCTGCCCACATGTCTCTATTCAACCTCCCCCCTCTCACCTTACAGCTGCGCCCTCTAGTGCTGGACATCTCCACTCTGGGAAAAAGGTTCTGACTGTCTACCCTCTTTATGCCTCTCATAATTCTCGATGAGAACGGGTGTCAACGGTTACGGGGAGAAGGCAGGAAAATGGGATTAGGAGGCAGGGATCAGCCATGATTGAATGGCGGAGTGGACGAGATGGGCCGAATGGCCTAATTCTGGTCCTATAACTTGTGAACTTGTGAAAACAATCCAAGTTTGTCCAACTTGTCCTGGACATTAGCTAGGCCGGAGCTGGCAAATCAATCCGTGCGAATGATCCCGGGGATGGTTGGTTTAACGTACGAGGAGCGTTTGATGACTCTGGGCCTGTACTCTTTGGAGTTTAGAAGGATAAGGGGGAAACCTCATTGGAATGTACAGAATAGTGAATGGCCTGGATAGAGTGAATGTGGAGAGGATTTTTCCACTGGTGGGAGAGTCTAGGACCAGATGTCACAGCCTCAGAATTAAAGGACATTCTTTTAAAATGGAGATGAGAAGAAATTTAATTAGTCAGAGGGCGGTGAATCTGTGGAATTCATTGCCACAGACAGCTGTGGAGGCCAAGTCAATGGGTATTTTTAAAGTTCTCGTGTAGGAAGGAACTGCAGATGCTGGTTTACATCGAAGATAGACACAAAGTGCCGGTTCTTGATTCGTAAGGGTGTTAAAGGTTACGGGGAGAAGGCAGGCGAATGGGGTTGAGAGGGAACGATAGATCAGCCATGAGTGAATGGTAGAGTAGACTTGATGGGCCAAATGGCCTAATCATGGACATAGACATAGACATAGAAAATAGGTGCAGGTGGAGGCCATTCGGCCCTTCGGCCATTCATAGTGATCATGGCTGATCATCCACAATCAGTAACCCGTGCCTGCCTTCTCCCCACATCCCTTGATTCCGCGAGCCCCTAGAGCTAGATCTAACTCTCTTTTAAATCCATCCAGTGAATTGGCCTCAACTGCCCTCTGTGGCAGAGAATTCCACAAATTCACAACTCTCTGGGTGAAAAATTGTTTTCTCACCTCAGTTTTAAATGGCCTCCCTTTTATTCTTAGACTGGGGCCCCTGGTTCTGGACTCCCCCAACGTTGGGGACATTTTGCTTTTGCCCTGAGCTCCAGTGCAAAGGAATTGTCTAATGCTTGATTTATTTGTTCTCGTCTGGCAAGGGAATAGATGGGAGATATTTTAAGCGCTTTTTCCCCAGATGTTTTCACGCAATTGGATGGAAAGTAACAGCTCAAGTTTGCCGTTCACACTTGCAGGCGGAAAGAACATGGCATTTACTGCAAGGTGTTCATTTGGAAAAAGGAATTGCTTATTTAACGAGCTATATTTCCAGGAGGGAAAGAAAAATAGCCCAAAATAATTACACACAAAAGTGCTGGAGTAACTCAGCGGGGACAAGCAGCATCTCTGGAGAGAAGGAACGGGTGACGTTTCGGGTCGAGACCCTTCTTCAGACTGAAGCGTCACCCATTCCTTCTCTCCAGAGATGCTGCCTGTCCCGCTGAGTTACTCCAGCATTTGCAATACCAAGATGGCGCCCAACCCAGGCGACTATTTGCGAGGGCTACAGAAACAGATCTGCATTGACGTATTACAATGAGAGTCACAGAGTCATGGAGTGATACAGTGTGGAAACAGGCCCTTCGGCCCAACTCGCTCACACCGGCCAACATGTCCCAGCTACATTAGTCCCACCTGCCTGCGCTTGGTCCATATCTCTCCAAACCTGTCCTATCCATGTACCTGTCTAACTGTTTCTTAAATGTTGGGATAGTCCCAGCCTCAACTACCTCCTCTGGCAGCTTGTTCCATACACCCACCGCCCTCTGTGTGAAAAAGTTACCCCTCAGATTCCTATTAAATCTTTTCCCCTTCACTTTGAACCTATGTCCTCTGGTCCTCGATTCCCCTAGTCTGGGCAAGAGACTCTGTGCATGTACCCGATCTATTCCTCTCATACAATACAATACAATACAATACAATACAATACAATACAATACAATACAATACAATACAATACAATACAATACAATATATCTTTATTGTCATTGTACAGGGGTACAACGAGATTGGGAATGCGCCTCCCATACGATGCAATAAATGAATTAGCTAGTCAGTATTAATTTAAACAACCCAATGAAACAAATTAGAACAGTTTTAAAACAGAATAAAGTGCAAGTAGATCTGTGCCGGTTCACTGTGCGATGTGACCATCCGGCTCAGCAGGACCGGTTCATAGCAGCTATGGCCCTGGGGATGAAGCTGTTCCTGAGTCTGGAGGTGCGGGCGTAGAAGGCCTTGTATCGTCTACCCGATGGAAGGAGTTCGAACAGACTGTTGCAGGGGTGTGAAGAGTCTTTGTGGATGCTGGTGGCTTTTCTGAGGCATCGTGTGTTGTAGATGCCCTCCGGGGCTGGTGGCTGTGTTCCGATGGTCCTCTGAGCTCTATGGACTACCCGCTGAAGAGCTTTTCTCTCTGCCTCCGTGCAGCTGAGGTACCACACAGGGATGCCATGTGTTAGGATGCTCTCTATGGTGCAGCGGTAGAAGGTCGTCAGCAGCTGTTGGGGTAGACCAGACTTTCCCAGTGTTCCACACTTTAAAATCTTTACTCCGACAGCACCATTTCTTACTTTACCTTGCACTAAACGTTATTCCCTATGATAGTTAGTCACAAATTATTGTAGTTATGCAGAATTTGACATGATTTGAGTCGATAACACGTCAATTAAAAAATGTCACTGTACCTCAGCACAAGTGACAATAATATGAACCAAATTAAAAAATGTAAAAATATCATTATTAAAAGCAAATTTTTGACAGAACATATACGTTTAAGAAACAATTAGACAGGTACATGGATAAGACAGGTTTGGAGGGGTATGGGCCAAACGCGGGCAGGTGGGACTGGTGTACCTGGGACATGTTAGACAAGTTGGGCCGCAGGGCCTGTTTCCACGCTGTGTGACTATGACTCCATCTTGCCTGAGCCACTGAGTTACTCCAGCATTTTGTGCCTGTCTTTGTTTTAAATCAGCATCTGCACTTCTATCTATCTATTCCACATTTTCCTTGACCTTCACCCCCTTTGATGCCTCGTCCTCACACCTTACACTTGACTATCTCTGTATCTTCCCCCTCCCCTGACTGAAGAAAGGTCTCGACCCGAAACGTCACCCATTCCTTCTCTCCAGAGGTGCCGCCTGTCCCGCTGAGTTACTCCAGTGCTTTATGCAGTTCCTCCCGGCACACGGTCCCTTGTGAATCAGGCTAATGCCGGAAAAATTGCCTGGCGGATGCCGGGAGGATGTGAACTGTGAAAAGACTATTGCAGGAGCTGTCTATCAGCGTTGCTGCAGAGGTTGCAGTTCATTACTTACGGCCCGACAAGCGGAACATCATTAGGAAGCGCATTTAAGCTCAACTAATTCCCCAGTGTCCACAACGTGGCTTATTGTTCAAGCTGACCAAAGGGCGGGCGGCAGACAGGCAGATGCCTTGTTCTGCAACTGCCAGGTACCATAGTGATATTCATGAGGGAACTCATGAATAGTTTATTGTCACATGTGCCGAGGTACGGTGAAAAAAAAGCTTTTGTTGCGTGCTAACCAGCCAGCGGAAAGACAACACAGGATTACAATCGAGCCACTTACAGTTTACAGATACATGAGAGGGAATAACGTTTAGTGCAAGGTAAAGCCAGTAAAATCTGTTCAAAGATAGTCCGAGGGTCACCAATGAGGTGGATAGTAGTCCAGCACTGCTCTCTGGTTGTGGTGGGATGATTCAGGTGCCTGATAACAGCTGGGAAGAAACTGTCCCTGAATCTGGAGGTGTGCGTTTTCACACTTCTGTACCTTTTGCCAGATGGGAGAGGGGAGAAGAGGGAGTGGCCGGCGTGAGACTGGTCCTTGATTATGCTGCTGGCCTTGTCGAGGCAGCGTGAGGTGCAGATGGAGTCGATGGAAGGGAGGTTGGTTTGTGCGATGGTCTGGGCTGCGTCCACAATTCGCTGCAATTTCTCGCGGTCTCGGATGGAGCTGTTTCCAAACCGTGCTGTGATGCGTCCCGATAAAATGCTCTCTGTGGCGCATCTGCAGAAGTTGGTGAGAGTTGTAGAGGACTTGCCAAACTTCTTAAGCCTTCTAACGAAGCAGAGGCGTTGGTGTGCTTTTTGGGTCGTTGCTTCAATGAGGGTGGTCAAGGAGGAGTTGTGTAATGGGCTGGACCCTGACCTCAGACCTGACAGCACTGCATTCAATATTCCAGGAGATTATCCGGTATTTTGTCGGCTGCCAACAGAATTTGATTTGTAAAAGCCCTTGCGATGCCTTTACAGGTATAGAGCCCTGACCACACCTGGAGTACTGTGTGCAGTTTTTGTCTCCAAATTTGAGGAAGGATATTCTTGCTATTGAGGGCGTGCAGCGTAGGTTTACTAGGTTAATTCCCGGAATGGCGGGACTGTCATATGTTGAAAGACTGGAGCGACTAGGCTTGTATACACTGGAATTTAGAAGGATGAGAGGGGATCTTATCGAAACGTATAAGATTATTAAGGGGTTGGACACGTTAGAGGCAGGAAACATGTTCCCAATGTTGGGGGAGTCCAGAACCAGGGGCCACAGTTTAAGAATAAGGGGTAGGCCATTTAGAACTGAGATGAGGAAAAACTTTTTCAGTCAGAGGGTTGTGAATCTGTGGAATTCTCTGCCTCAGAAGGCAGTGGAGGCCAATTCTCTGAATGCATTCAAGAGAGATCTAGATAGAGCTCTTAAGGATAGCGGAGTCAGGGGGTACGGGGAGAAGGCAGGAACGGGGTACTGATTGAGAATGATCAGCCATGATCACATTGAATGGCGGTGCTGGCTCGAAGGGCCCAATGGCCTCCTCCTGCACCTATTGTCTATTGTCTATTCACAATGCAAATATGTGAGCAAACGAAAGGGGAATGAATAACATATGCATATTGTACGCTATTAACATCCGTCACTTTGTAACCTAACAGTGTTTGGAGAATCATTATGCCTTTGTGCCTTCTGCTAAATCGTTCAGGGCTGATACCCACCTGCTACAGGTTCATGAATTTAGATAGATTTCCAAATTCCTCTTAAGAAGCAGAACAACCATTTTATACACTTTGCAAATTCGATGACTCTTGGAGTGTTTAGTTCAGTTTGGTTTATCTCAGAGATACAGCGCGGAAACAGGACCTTCGGCCCACCGATTCCGCGCCGACCAGCGATCCCCGCACACTAACGCTACCCTGCACACACTAGGGACAATTTACACTTATACCAACCCAATTAGCCTACAAACCTGCACGTCTTTGGGACGTGGGAGGAAACCGAAGATCTCGGAGAAAACCCACGCAGGTCACGGGGAGAACGTACAACAAACTCTGTACAGACAGCGCCCGTAGTCGGGATCAAACCCGGGTCTCCGGCGCTGTAAGCACTGTACGGCAACAACTCTATCTTTCGAGTGTATCTTTCTTCACAGGGTTTTACTGATTAGATACAACATTATCTTCCATCTACATGTTCATGGTCACTGCGGTTAAATGGATAGTGTTGATTGCAAGTTGGTGCCTAACCCGGGCAACTATTTGGGTGCCAGCCACAGAGGCTGATCTACAATCACATATTACAATCGCTCCACACTCTTCAATCTCTACTTCTAAAACATAGAAACATAGAAAATAGGTGCAGGAGGAGGCCATTTGGCCCTTCGAGCCAGCCCCGCCATTCATTGTGATCATGGCTGATCATCCACAATCAGTAACACGTGCCTGCCTTCTCCCCATATCCCTCGATTTTATACGTTTCTCTAAGATCCCCTCTCACCCTTCTAAATTACATTATCATCAGCCACTTTTCTGAGGAAGCTTTTAGTCACCTGTCCTGCAACGTTGTTAGACAGCACCATCAAATGTGTTTGTGACATTGGGTCTGTCTTGCAGCATTTCATTGTGTTAAAGACTCTCTGTAAAAAAAAAAAAATTCCGTTACTGTTCTTGATAGTCTTGGCAGGAGATTATGAAAGATTACAAGCACTGTAGCCTCTAGAGAGGACTCATGCCCAGTGAATGAAAACAATCTGTACTCAGTTTAGTTTATTGTCACATGTATTGAGGTACAGTGAAAAGCTTTTGTTGTGTGCTAGCCAGTTAGCGGAAAGACAATACAATACAATAGAATACAATATATCTTTATTGTCATTGTACAGGGGTACAACGAGATTGGGAATGCACCTCCCATACGATGCAATAAATCAATTAGCTAGTCAGTATTAATTTAAACAACCCAATGAAACAAATTAAAACAGTTTTAAAACAGAATAAAGTGCAAGTAGGTCTGTGCCGGTTCACTGTGCGATGTGACCATCCGGCTCAGCAGGATCGGTTCATGGCAGCTATGGCCCTGGGGATGAAGCTGTTCCTGAGTCTGGAGGTGCGGGCGTAGAAGGCCTTGTATCGTCTGCCCGATGGTAGAAGTTCGAACAGACTGTTGCAGGGGTGTGAAGAGTCTTTGTGGATGCTGGTGGCTTTTCTGAGGCATCATGTGTTGTAGATGCCCTCCAAGGCTGGTAACTGTGTTCCGATGGTCCTCTGAGCTCTATGGACTACCCGCTGAAGAGCTTTCCTCTCTGCCTCCATGCAGCTGAGGTACCACACAGGGATGCCATGTGTTAGGATGCTCTCTATGGTGCAGTGGTAGAAGGTCGTCAGCAGCAGTTGGGGTAGACCAGACTTCTTCAGTGTTCTCAGGTTGAACAGTCGTTGCTGTGCCTTCTTGACCAGCGCAGCAGTGTTATTGGACCATGTTAGGTCCTCCGAAATGTGAGTGCCCAGAAACATGATTACAATCGAGCCATGATCAGGGGATGTAGACTGTAAGGCAAGGTCATAAGGTCATTAAGAATAGGAGTAGAATTAGGCCATTCAGCCCATCAAGTCCACTCCGCCATTTAATCATGGCTGATCTATCTCTCCCTCCTAACCCCATTCTCCTGCCTTCTCCCCGTAACCCCTGACACCCGTACTAATCAAGAATTTATCTATCTCTGCCTGAAAAATATCCATTGACTTGGCCTCCACGGCCTTCTGTGGCAATGAATTCCACAGATTCACCACCCCCTGACTCAAGAAATTCCTCCTCATCTCCTTCCCAAAACAACGCCCTTTAATTCTGAGTTTGCGGCCTCTAGTTCTAGACTCTCCCACCAGTGGAAACATCCTCTCCACATCCACTCTGTCCAGGCCTTGCACTAAAAGAGCCCTTCACTTTCATCGTGCAACAGACTACTCACTTTCCTTGTGTCTGCCTGACTTTTCGACTTTACTTTAGAATTTACAATGTGGGAATGTCTGAAGAAGGATCTCGACCCGAAATGGCACCCATTCCTTCTCTCCAGAGATGCTGCCTGACCCGCTGAGTTACTCCAGCACTTTTGTGTCTATCTAAACTAAATTATTGTTGGTGGTTCTTGCAACAGAACCTTAATCTCAATTAACATTATTCGAGGAAGGATATTCTTGCTATTGAGGACGTGCAGCGTAGGTTTACTAAGTTAATTCCCGAAATGGCGGGACTGTCATATGTTGAAAGACTGGAGCGGCTAGGCTTGTATACACTGGAATTTAGAAGGATGAGAGGGGATCTTATCGAAACATATCAGATTATTAAGGGGTTGGACACGTTAGAGGCAGAAAACATGTTCCCAATGTTGGGGGAGTCCAGAACCAGGGGCCACAGTTTAAGAATAAGGGGTGGGCCATTTATAACTGAGATGAGGAAAAACTTTTTCAGTCAGAGAGTTGTGAATCTGTGGAATTAATTCTCTGCCTCAGAAGGCAGTGGAGGCCAATTCTCTGAATGCATTCAAGAGAGAGCTAGATAGAGCTCTTAAGGATAGCGGAGTCAGGGGGTATGGGGAGAAGGCAGGAATGGGGTACTGATTGAGAATGATCAGCCATGATCACATTGAATGGCGGTGCTGGCTTGAAGGGCCGAATGGCCTCCTCCTGCACCTATTGTCTATTGTCTATTGAGCAGTTGAAACAGGGCCTGAATGTAGTCTTGGCAAACTCCTGTGACTACTTTTTAAAAAAATGCAAGAGCACTCTAAATGCAGAATCCACAGCGTGGAAACAGTGTTCCTTTTATTCAGCGACGGGCACGGGTGATAGGGTGGCGTTTTATTCTAAATCCCTTTATCCAGCAGGCGTCGATGAATTCGATGTGTCACGACTCAGAAAATGTTTTTTTTTAAATGATGAAATTAGTTGAGTCTGGATCTGAATCTACACAGGAGGTGTAGGAGAGATTCTGGAAGCGATTGTTAATTCACACACATTCACGGGCACCTCAGGCGTTGAGCTTGGCCCGCGTGATTCGACGGAGGGTGGGGGGTGGGATGGGGGTGGTGAGCAATCGGTGGTTTTGCTAACGTTTACACTCCATAATGAGCGCCCTGCTAATCTATCAGCCGAGAGTCTGCGGTCACGGGGAACAATCGTGTTACTTTGTGCGACTTGCTTTCACGATCCTCACGACAAAAGAGGTTATGCTTCCTTGCCAGCCGTGCCCTTGACAAACGAGTTGAAAATTAGACGCAGCGCGGCTTCACGAGGACAAGTGTTTTGCTGTTCCACCCCTCACTGTCCCCAACATCCTCACGAAGCAGCGGCACCCATTCCTTTTGCCAGAAACGTCCGCACTTTTAAAAGCAAGCCATTTATGTGAACCCGATCTAAATTTTCGCAGAACACTACAACGGAGTGGTACGGCGTGGAAACACTACACTACCACTATTCTCACCAGCATTGTCACATTAACGCCCCGATTCTCAGCAACTAACTTGAAGTCTAAAATACTATTATGGTTGCGTTTAATCCAATCCTTTCTCTGACAGTCGTGAACGATGTTGGAGGTTGAATTAGGTTCCTCTAATAACCCGTTCAAATGGTGGCGCAGCGGTAGAGTTGCTGCCTTAGAGACGCGGAGTGGCACAGCGTGGAAACAGGCCCTTCGGCCCAACCTGCCCACACCGGCCAACCTGCCCCAACTACGCTAGTCCCACCTGCCCGCATTTGACCCATATCCCTCCAAACCTGTCCTATCCCTGTACCTGCCTAGCTGTATCTCAAATGATGGGATAGTCCCTGCCTCAACTACCTCCTCCGGCAGCTCGTTCCATACACCCACCACCCTTTGTGTGAACTGAAGTCTAAAATAATATTATGGTTGTCCTTAATCTTATCTTTTCTCTGACAGTAGTGATTCAAGAATGCTTTAGGCTCCTATTACAACTCGTTCAAACGGTGGCGCAGCGGCAGATTTGCTGCCTTGCAGCACCAGAGACAATAGACAATAGACAATAGACAATAGACAATCGGTGCAGGAGGAGGCCATTCTGCTCTTCGAGCCAGCACCGCCATTCAATTTGATCATGGCTGATCATTCCCAATCAGTACCCCATTCCTGCCTTCTCCCCATACCCCCTGACTCCGCTATCCTTAAGAGCTCTATCTAGCTCTCTCTTGAATGCATTCAGAGAATTGGCCTCCACTGCCCTCTGAAGCAGAGAATTCCACAGATTCACAACTCTCTGACTGAAAAAGTTTTTCCTCATCTCAATTCTAAATGCCCTACCCCTCATTCCTAAACTGTGGCCCCTTGTTCTGGATTCCCCCAACATTGGGAACATGTTTCCTGCCTCTAACGTGTCCAACCCCTTAATAATCTTATACGTTTCGATAAGATCTCCTCTCATCCTTCTAGACACAGGTTCAATCCTGACTACGGGTGCTGTCTGTACGGAGTTTGTACGCTCTCCCCTTGACCCGCCAGGCGGCCGCCATTGGTGGAGCGGGAGCTGGCCGGGTGAGGTCACGTGGGGTGCGGGGCGGTGACGTCACCCCTTTGTCCTGTATTTGGGAGTGAGGAAGTTGGCAACCCCAGCACCTGCACTCCCACTGGGTCTGACCTCAGCCATGACTTAAGTCCTTTTCACTCCATCCGACACACACACACACACACAATTACCACACTGTCCCATCACTTAGTTTATAGTTTAATTCGCAGTGTGGAAACAGGCCATTCGGCCCACCGAGTTCATCCCCGCACACATGTGACAATAAACTGACCTTGAAACCTTGACCTATTTCAACAGGGCTCGTATTCAAACACAGGGATGTAATGCAGAGGCTTTATAAGACGCTGGTAAGGCCGCATTTGGAATATTGTGAGCAATTTTGGACAAAATATCTGAGGAAGGATGTGCTGGCCTATGATGAACGTTTGTCGGCACTGGGCCTGTACTCGCTGGAGTTTAGAAGAATGAGGGGGACATCATTGAAACTTACAGAATAGTGAAAGGCTTGGATAGAGTGGATGTGGAGAGGATGTTTCCACTAGTGGGAGAGTCTAGGACCAGAGGGCACAGCCTCAGAATTAAAGGACGTTCTTTTAGGAATTTTCTTTAGTCAGAGGGTGGTGAATCTGTGGGATTCTTTGCCACAGAAGGCTGTAGAGGCCAAATTAGTGGATATTTTTAAGGCAGAGAGAGATAGATTCTTGATTAGTACAGGTGTCAGAGGTTATGGGGAGATGGCAGGAGAATAGGGTTAGGAGGAGAGAACAATTCAGCGGTGATTGAATGGCGGAGTAGACTTGATGGGCCGAATGGCCTAATTGTACCCCTATCACTTATGACCTTATGACCTTATAAACCTGCACGTCCTGGGAGTGTGGGAGGAAACCAGAGCACCCGGAGAGAACCCACGTGGTCACGGGGAGAACGTACAAACTCCGTACAGACAGCAGCCGTAATCAGGATCAAACCCGGGTCTCTGGCGCCGTGAGGCGGCAACTCTACCGCTGCACCACCGTGCCGCCATTAACTTGTTTCAGCAATCAGGGCATCCAGAGGGACCTGCTCAAAGAACAGCCTTTGGCAGGGGTTCGGTGGGAGCGAACAGAAATATCTGTACATTAAAAAAGCATGAACATCCAACCCGACATGTAATAAATCCAGCACAATTGCTTTATGAAGTTGTATTGATTTTATGATATTTAAGTCTGGTCCGCTTTGCGTTTTTTCACTGCAACATTGGTCTGCTGCATTCTGTGCACGTAAAGAACACCCATGAATATCAAAGACTTTCTTGATGCATTTCATAATTATATTTTAACCCACAGCAGCACAGCACAAGAACTGAATAAGGCAGATAATAGATGGGCAAATGTATTAATACATTTATTGCATCCACCCAGGTATAAAACCCAGCACTAAAACAAACTCATGGTGTAATCGTAGTTTGCATGGGAAGGAATTGCAGAAGCTTGTTTATAGACACAAAATGCTGGAAGAACTCAGCAGGACAGGCAGCATCTCTGGAGAGAAAGAATAGGTGACATAGAAACATAGAAACATAGAAAATAGGTGCAGGAGTAGGCCATTCGGCCCTTCGAGCCTGCACCGCCATTCAATATGATCATGGCTGATCATCCAACTCAGTATCCCGTACCTGCCTTCTCTCCATACCCCCTGATCCCTTTAGCCACAAGGGCCACATCTAACTCCCTCTTAAATCTAGCCAATGAACTGGCCTCAACTACCTTCTAGGGCAGAGAATTCCACAGATTCACCACTCTCTGTGTGAAAAAAAACTTTCTCATCTCGGTCCTAAAAGACTTCCCCCTTATCCTTAAACTATGACCCCTTGTTCTGGACTTCCCCAATATCGGGAACAATCTTCCTGCATCTAGCCTGTCCAACCCCTTAAGAATTTTGTACGTTGCTATAAGATCCCCCCCCATCTTCTAAATTCCAGCGAGTACAAGCCGAGTCTATCCAGTCTTTCTTCATATGAAAGTCCTGCCATCCCAGTAATGACGATTCATGCCGGGACCCTTCTCTGACTGTGGGAGGAGACCGGAGCTCCCGGAGAAAACCCACTCTGGTCGCAGGGAGAAGGTACAGACTCTGTACAGACAGCACCCGTGGTCAGCTCTGTTCAGTAGTTGTGTACATCATGCATTCAGTGTCTCCCTCTCCCCCTGTCTCCCAGTTTGAAGATGGTTCTCGACCCGAAACGTCACCCGTTCCAAGTCGTTGCCTGTCCCGCTGAATTACTCCAGCACTTTGTGTCTATATTCTCCTACGTGTGCTTGTTTAGTCTTTGCGGGTCAGTAAATGATTTGATGAACGGCATCTAAACACAAATCATGCTTTATATCACAGCACGTGTAGGAAAATAACTGCAGATGCTGGTTCAAATTGAAGGTAGACACAAAATGCTGGAGGAACTCAGCGGGTCAGGCAGCATCTCAGGAGAGAAGGAATGGGTGACGTTTTGGGTCGAGACCCTTCTTCAGACTGATGTCAGGGGAGGGGGGCGGGCAAAGATAGGATGTAGTGGGAGATGGGTGCAGCGTAGGTTTACCAGGTTAATTCCCGGAATGGCGGGACTGTCGTATGTTGAAAGACTGGAGCGGCTAGGCTTGTATACACTGGAATTTAGAAGGATGAGAGGGGATCTTATCGAAACGTATAAGATTATTAAGGGGTTGGACACGTTAGAGGCAGGAAACATGTCCCCAATGTTGGGGGAGTCCAGAACCAGGGGCCACAGTTTTAGAATAAGCGGTAGGCCATTTAGAATGGAGATGAGGAAAAACTTTTTCAGTCAAAGAGTTGTAAATCTGTGGAATTCTCTGCCTCAGAAGACAGTGGAGGCCAATTCTCTGGATGCTTTCAAGAGAGAGCTAGATAGAGCTCTTGAGGATAGCGGAGTCGTGGGGTATGGGGAGAAGGCAGGAACGGGGTACTGATTGAGAATGATCAGCCATGATCACATTGAATGGCGATGCTGGCTCGAAGGGCCGAATGGCCTCCTCCTGCACCTATTGTCTATTGTCTATTGAGACAGGAAGATGAGTGGGAGGACTTGGAAGGGGAGGGGAAAGAGAGGAGCAGAGAAACTATGTGAAGTTAGAGAAGTTCATACCGCTGGGGTGTAAAACTTTATATCACAGCAGGTTAACGTAAAACCCTGACAGTTACGACCAGGATCAACTTGATCAATGAATACTACCTTTAAATTCCCGCAACAATGCGGAATAATGAAAATGGACGCGTTTGTCAACCTCACTAGATCCTCACCAGATGCAGCCCCCCAATGGCATGGTGGTGCAGAGTTTGTACGTTCTCCCCGTGATCTGCGCGGGTTTTCATAAGTCAAAGGGCCTGTTTTATAATCCGTGACTCTCTCTCCGAATGAGATCTTAGTGCAAATACAATGCTGGCATATATTTCGAGAGGACTAGAATGTAAGCACAGGGAAGTAATGCTGAGGCTCTACAAGGCACTGGTCAGACCGCACTTGCAGTATTGTGAACAGTTCTGGGGGCCACATCTGAGGACGAATGTGCTGGCGCTGGAGAAGGTCCAAAGGAGGTTACGAGAATGAGTGGGTTAACGTTTGATGAGCGTTTGTCGGCACTGGGCCTGCACTCGCTGGAGTTTAGAAGGATGAGGGGGAACCTCTTTGAAACTTACTGAATAGTGAAAGGCCTGGATAGAGTGGATGTAGAGAGGATGTTTCCACTAGTGGGAGAGTCTAGGACCAGAGGGCACAGCCTCAGAATAAAAGGACGTTCCTTTGGAAAGGAGATGAGATGGAATTTATTTTAGTCAGAGGGTGGCGAATCTGTGGAATTCATTGGCCAAGTCAATGGAATCTATGCAGTTTGTACGTTCTCCCTGTGACCGCTTGGGTTTTGCCTGGGTGCTCCACTTTCCTCCCACACTTCAAAGATGTACAGGTTTGTAGGTTAATTGGTAGTATAAGACAATAACTGCAGATGCTGGTACAAATCGAAGGTATTTATTCACAAAATGCTGGAGTAACTCAGCAGGTCGGGCAGCATCTCAGGAGAGAAGGAACGGGTGACGTTTCGGGTCGAGACCCTTCTTCAGTCTATAGGTTAATCGGTATCAGTACATATTGTAAATAGTCCCTAGTGTGTGTAGGATCGTGCTAGTGCATGGGTTGGTTGCTGGTCGGTGTGGACTCGGTGGGCCGAAGGGACAGCTTTAAGTGTAGAAGGAGTCAATGGTGGGAAGTCCGGTCTGCGTATGTTCTTGGGTTCGTAGATTGGGTTCAATGAACGTGACGTGGCAAGGCGTCGCAGCGGTAGCGTTGCTGCCTCACAGCGCCAGAGACACGGGTTCCATCCTGACCATGAGCGCTGTCTGTACGGAGTTTGTACGTTCTCCCCGTGACCTGCGTGGGTTTTCCCCGGGTGCTCCGGTTTCCTCCCGCACTCCAAAGAAGTACTGGTTTGTAGGCTAATTGGCTTTGGTATAAATGTAAATTGTTCCTAGTGTGTGTGTAGGATAGTGCTAGTGTGCGGGGATCGCTGGTCGGCGCGGACTCGGTGGGCCGAAGGGCCTGTTTCCGCGCTGTATCTCTAAACTAAGCTAAACTAAACTAAACTAAAACTAAAATTGTCCGTGGAAATTGAAAGTGATCCTCTCCAAGTGATGAATCCTTCCTTTGGGATTTTTTAAGCCCAATCATTAATTTAAACAGAAAGTTTCTTCAAATATCCCAGAAAAGCTATACGAGGAGTTAGGGGATTTACATATAATCCACCTCTCGAATTTAGTAAAAAGGTACTGTCAGTCATGTGCAAACGTAATCACTCACACTGAACTATTTATCTTTAATTTATTCTTCTCAACATCTTGCAACAAAAAACATTTGCAGTTTTGCCTTGGCAAAGCTCTGGTTTAAAGTAACAGCTTGGTTGGCAGTGAAAAAATAACTCCCTGAATATTGTGACGAGATTTGAACACAGTAGACTTGATGGGCCGAATGGCCTAATTCTACTCCTATCGTTTATGCCTTTACGACTTTATGAAATAAAGACGAAAAACGACATCCAAGATTGTGGCACGGTGGCGCATCATTTAGGGTTGCCAACTTCCTCGCTCCCAAATAAGGGACAAAGGGTGACGTCACCGCCCCGCGCCCCACGTGACCTCGCCCAGCCAGCGGCCACGTGCTCCCGGCCCGGGCGGCCGTCATTGGAGGAGCGGGAGTACGTGGCCGCTGGCTGGGTGAGGTTACGTGGGGCGCGGGGCGGTGACGTCGTCCTTTGTCCCTTATTTGGGAGTGAGGAAGTTGGCAACCCTACTAATACGGGACAAGGGACGTACAAACTAATTTAGCCCAAAATACGGGATGTCCCGGCTAATACGGGACGGTTGGCAACCCTAGCAGCGGTGGAGTCGCTGCCTCTCAGCGCCAGAGACCCGGGTTCGATCCTGACGGCGGGTGCTGTCAGTACGGAGTTTGCACGTTCTCCCCGTGTGACCAGCGTTGGTTTTCTCCGGGTGCTCCGGTTTCCTCCCACACTCCAAAGACGTGCAGGTTTGTAGGCTAATTGGCTTAGGTAAAATTGTAAATTGTCCCTAGTGCGTGTAGGATAGTGCTAATATGCAGGGATCGCTGGTCGGCGTGGACTTGATGGGCCGAAAGGCCTGTTTCCGCGCTGTATCTCGAAACTAAACTAAACTAAACTAAGATGGCGCCCAGACCAGGGTGCTGGTCACAGAGGTGGATCTGCAATCACGCATTACAATCGCTCCATTCTCTTGACTCTCTACTCCAACAGCAGCCTTTAGTTTAGCTTAGTTTAGTTTAGTTTAGTTTAGATTAGTGTGGTTAAGAGATACATCGTGGAAATAGGCCCTTCGGCCCACCGAGTCCATGCCGACCAGCGATCACCCCACAGTGCTATCCGTACACTTTACTGGACTTGATCTTGCACTAAACCTTCTTCCCTTTAGACAATAGACAATAGACAATAGGTGCAGGAGGAGGCCATTTGGCACTTTGAGCCAGCACTGCCATTCAATGTGATCATGGCTGATCATTCTCAATCAGTACCCCGTTCCTGCCTTCTCCCCGTACCCCCTGACTCCGCTATCCTTAAGAGCTCTATCTAGCTCTCTCTTTATCATGTATCTGTACTCTGTGGACAGCACGATTGTAATCATGTATTGTCTTTCTACTGACTGGTTAGCACGCAACAAAAGCTTTTCACTGTACCTCGGTACACGTGATAATAAACGAAGTGGAAACAGGGCTTCCATTTGTCCTCGACGGTTCTCGTTCCAGTTGAGATGTACGATCTGAACAAAGTAAAATCCCGTTCATTTTGTCCTGGAATTAAAAATTAGCTGTCCAACCCACGCTTTCTGTCTGCTCCTGTTACAGTAATTTCACTTCAAGTTGTTGGCCAAACGAAGCAGCACAAATGTTATCCCCCATGACTTGTCATCCGGAGGCAGCGAGGCCGAGAAGAAGTCATTTTCAAATAATATCAATCTTCTCAAGGTTTATTGACTTGATTCCTTGGAGCGCAGGAGGCTGATGGGCGATCTTAACGAGGTGTACGAAATCATGAGGGGAATAGACAAGGTGAATTCACGGAGGCTTGTTCACAGGGCAGGGGAATCAAGAACCAGAGGGCATAGGTATAAAGGTGAGAGGGGAGAGATTTAACGGGATATAAAGTGTAGGAAAGAACTGCAGATGCCAGGACTCTGTTTGTACAATTTGCGATGTTTGTAGAAATTAGTTTGACAGATGCGTGTGAATTCTCACCGCAAGAACGACTCTCTATCGGATGCTAATTATGATTTGCAAGAACTGGCGTCAAAATGCTATGCGTGACATCTTGGAAACTTGATGTGTGATGAACAATGTCTCTTATTGTTGCTGGGCGCTCGGTTTGAGGACGAGGAAGTGCTGTGCTGCGTTTAACAAAAAACGCAATGTTATGCTTCAAATGACACAAGGTTCATGTCCGCTTTGGCTGGATGTCAAATCCATTCATTCCACAGCGCCTTTGGAAACGGTTCCTTTAAATGCTTATTATTCCCCCTTAATCCTCTCTGAATAAGATAAACCATTAGCTGGAGCTGCCTGGAGATTAGCATTCATGGAGTGAGCAACTGCAGCCCTCTCCCGCAAAATCATATCCGAATCCAACTCAGCAATGGACTGGAAGAACTCCTGGGCGCAGTGGGACGAGGGAGGCAAACAGGAAACTTGGTGATGTTGAAAGTACTGGGAGCAGCTAGTCAGACAATAGACAATAGGTGCAGGAGGAGGCCATTCGGCCCTTCGAGCCAGCACCGCCATTCAATGTGATCATGGCTGATCATTCTCAATCAATACCCCATTCCTGCCTTCTCCCCATACCCCCTGACTCCGCTATCCTTAAGAGCTCTATCCAGCTCTCTCTTGAATGCATTCAGAGAATTGGCCTCCATTGCCTTCTGAGGCAGAGAATTCCACAGATTCACAACTCTCTGACTGAAAAAGTTCTTCCTCATCTCCGTTCTAAATGGCCTACCCCTTATTCTTAAACTGTGGCCCCTTGTTCTGGACTCCCCCAACATTGGGAACATGTTTCCTGCCTCTAACGTGTCCAACCCCTTAATAATCTTATACGTTTCGATAAGATCTCCTCTCATCCTTCTAAATTCCAGTGTATACAAGCCTAGTCGCTCCAGTCTTTCAACATATGACAGTCCCGCCATTCCGGGAATTAACCTAGTGAACCCACGCTGCACGCCCTGCACGCTGCACGTCAGAAATTGCCCGGGGTGGGAGCTGCTTTACGTTCTCATCGTCCACCCTGGGCAGTTCTACGGAACTGGCAAAACTTGCAGCCAAGTGTCAACTGCTGCACTCTGAAGCACCGATTGCCACTTTTGATTGTTGCAGTTGACGAACGAAAGAAAGAAAGAAATTGGCTTCCAGCGAAGAAGTTAATGAAGTTACAGTCCCGTGAATGGTTGCAGAACTTCTACGCCTGAATTGTTTAGGTTAGTTTAGTTTATTTTATTTTAGAGACACTAAAATTGGTTTGGTGGTTATCCCCCCAAAAAACTCCAATGACCTTTGGGATAACGTGGGATGAATAGATTAAAACCCATTCCTTCTCTCCTGAGATGCTGCCTGACCCGCTTAGTTATTCCAGCATTTTGTGATACCTGGGATTAATGGCATATCCGTACACTATGGACGGCTTGGTTTTAATCATGTACTGTAGTTTAGTTTGGAGATACAGCGCGGAAACAGGCCCTTCGGCCCAGAGTCCGCGCCGTCCAGCGATCCCCGCACATTAACACTATCTAGGGACAATTTGCAATGATGCCAAGACAATAAACCTACAAACCCGCACGTCTTAGGAGTGTGGGAGGAAACCGGAGCACGCGGAGAAAACCCACGCAGGTCACGGGGAGAGCGTACAGACTCCGTACAGTCACGCACCCGTGATCAGGATGGAACCTGGGTCTCAGGCGCTGTGAGGCAGCAGCTCTGCCACTGCGCCACCATGAAGTCTGCTCAGTGAAGGGCCCCTACGTGTGATATTGAGTAGATAATTCCAGGGGTGGCACATGGTGGCGCTGCGTTAGAGTCGCTGCCTCACAGTGCCAGACACCCGGGTTCCATCCTGACTGCTTTTTTTAAATATAAAAGTTTTATTCCAAAGAAAAACATACAAACATACTAAGCAAAATGTGATCAAACAAAAGCCGCCTGTATCGGCAGTTTACAAAATAAACAATTATCACATTAAAATCCCGCCATCTCTGTCAACAATACATTCAACCCCCCGCGGCGACCAGCATTCACGGAAGGCCTCCATAGTCCCCGTGGACACCGCGTGTTCCCTCTCCAGGGACACACGGGCACGGACGTAAGCCCGGAAGAGGGGTAGGCAGCCGACCACTGTGAGGCCGTCGACTGCCCGCTTCCTGGACCCGCGGATGGCCATCTTGGCCAGGCCCAGGAGCAGACCGACAGGGAGACCCCCTTCCTCCCTCCTGACCCTCCCCCCTCTGTACCGGGTGCCCAAAAATTAAAAGCGTAGGGCTAAAATTGAGCCAGAACTTGAGGAGCAGCCACTTCATCCATCCTGACTGTGGGTGCTGTCTGTACGGAGTTTGTACGTTCTCCCCGTGACCTGCGTGGGTTTTCTCCGGGTGCTCCGATTTCCCCCCGCACTCTAAAGACGTGCGGGTTTGTGAATCTTCCCGAGTGTGCAGGATACAGCTCGTGTGCGTGCGGGTGACCGCTGATCTCTGTAATAAACAGTTTAACAGCAACTAGGGTGAAATCTAATGCCCAGCAATTGGGAAACTGCCAAAGTTTTACCCTCCACCATCATCATCGGCGGTCACTGGAAGCGAGTGTGACTGTCCTCTCCATAGGGTCGGACGCCTGTGCGTGACTTTGTTTAACGTGGGGAGACTGGTGCACAGACAGCCACCACACGGTCCTTGACAGATCTGGGTCAGGATCCCAGTGGCGTGGAGTCCAAGATGACCGGGGTCCCTTTTCTGCCGCAGCCTTTATCCATCCGCCTTCCCAGCCGTCGTGACGCTCCACTAAAGTCACCCACCATCCTCTCTCCGCTTGTTCCACCGTTGTGGTCTTGGTTGGATCGCTCTTTGTCAGGGACCTCCCCCTCGACCTCACCGCCATGGGTGACCCTACCAGGAGTGTAGCTCCAGACGGCATCGCTCTCAGGATCTCAGGACCACACGAGCTCCCCGTGACCTGCGTGGGTTTTCTCCGGGCGCTCCGGTTTTCCTCGCACACTCCAAAGACGGGCAGATTTGTAGGATAATTGGCTTCTGTATATTGTATATTGTCGCCAGTGTGTGTAGGATAGTGCAAGCATACAGGGTGACCGCTGGTCGGCGCGGAGTCGGTAGTCCGATGGGCCTGTTTCCGCGCCGCGTCTATCACGTCTAGCGTCTAAACTCTGACGCGCATCAACCAAATTCCCTTCAGTTGGATGGTTTCCGATTTAAATTTTACTTTTGGGGCTTCCCAAAACAACAACAACAAAAAAGAACCCAGTGCCCTATTTCTCAATGAGAGTTCTGCTGTTTCTTGATCCATCATCTTCATCCACATCAAAATGACTGAGTAATGGCCCATAAACGAAGATCTTAGTAACTTAGCTGTGGATGTGAGATGCACAGAACAGTCATTTGTTTCTCGGGACATAGTCTAAATTTTCAATACATCTTTGTCAGAAATGATGTCCGTTTTAATTCATCAGACTCTTGGACTGATCCCAGGGGGCAGTGTGGAGGTCCATACGCAGGCCGTTCGGTGTAAGACCAGACAGAATGTTTGAGCGCTGTTAGACATTAATTGGGATGTCAAGCGCGTCATTTATTATCAGTTAATTAGCTGCTAGCACCAGTAAGCACAACAGCATGAAGACCATTTCATTAACATGTCAAACTTAATTAAAAATGTCTTTTGCATCTCAAGTGCACTCTTTAAATGATATTTCGCGCACATTTCTTGCATATTAAAAAACATTAGAACGGGGCCTGAACTTTTAATTGGGATCCAGATTCTCCTCGGATGCTGCTGCACGCGCCCAATGAGTTATTGAGGTTTCAGATTCTGATCCTAACTTTGGGGCGGAGTGTCGACCTGCCGAGGGGCAATCTGCTCGTCACTTCTCGTCCGCCTTTGAACTGAGGCAGCCGAGAATGTCTCTCCCGGAGCCAGGGACCCCCTCCCGATTTCTCGCTGCCAATTAAGGTCAGCTGGAAGGCAGGATTATGAGAAGGGATTTCTCCCAGGACCTCTGCAGTCATTTGGAACGTCTGACGGCTCACCACAGGTGATGAGCCTCACATTCATCTACTTATTCACAAAATGCTGGAGTAACTCAGCAGGTCAGGCAGCATCTCGGGAGAGCAGGAATGGGTGACGTTTCGGGTTGAGACCCTTCTTCAATCTGAAGAAGGGTCTCGACCCGAAACGTCACCCATTCCTTCTCTCCCGAGATGCTGCCTGACCTGCTGAGTTACTCCAGCATTTTGTGAATAAATCGATTTGTACCAGCATCTGCAGTTATCTTCTTATACTACTCGCATTCATCTACCCTGACTGCAAACTAGCCGAGGCCCTTGCGGCGAAACTAAAGCGCTGTTATTGAAGCACTGTGTCCTCATCTCCTCTTAGGCACTCCCACTGGGGCCTGCGGCTTTTGGATCTGAAAGTAACTAATGTGTCTGGTGCGAGGAGACGATTCGATACGATACGATAGAACGTTATTTATCCCAGGAGGGAAATTGATCTGCCAACAGGCATAAATCAACACAAAATACATAAAACGTGACATTAAAGTGGTGAGTGGAAAGGATTGAGAGATGTGCAATGATTGGGGAGGGAGGAAGGTGGGGGGGAGGGGGGGGGGGGGGGTCAGTCTCAGTCTACCCCACGACAGAAGGGAGAGGGGTTGTACAGTTTGATAGCCACAGGGAAGAAGGATCTCCTGTGACGTTCTGTGCTGCATCTTGGTGGGACCAGTCTGTTGCTGAAGGTGCTCCTCAGGTTGGCCAGTGTGTGTCATGGAGGGGGTGAGCTGTATTGTCCAGGATGCTCCGCAGTTTTAGGAGCTTCCTCCCCTCCAAGACCACATCCCGTGAACCCAACTCCAACTCTGCCCCCAGGGCGGAGCCAGGCTCCCTGATGAGTTTATTGATCATACAGGTGTCAGTGGCCTTCATGTGGGCCGATGTATGGATAGGAAGGGTTTAGACGGCTCAGAGCCAAATGCAGGGGTGGTGAGGAACGGTGCCGAATAATGGGACTGGCTGATACCTTTTGGTTTTTAGTTTAATGAGATACCGTGTGAAAGCAGGCCCTTCGGCCCATCGAATCCGCACTGACCAGCGATAACCGTACATTATCAACACTACCCTACACACACCACTGGGGACAATTCACAATTATACCAAAGAATGCTAAGACTATCCTACACACTCGAGGGACAATTTACATTTACACCAAAGCCAATTAGCCTACAAACCTCTACGTCTTTGGAGTGTGGGATGAAACCGAACACAATCGGAGAAAGCCCCCGTGGCCAGGATCGAACCTGGGTCTCTGGCGCTGTGAGGCAGCGACTCTACCGCTGCGCCACCGTGCCTACCATTGAATGCGTGATGGAAGAGAATGAGACCGCACCTGGAGTACTGTGTTCAGTTGTACAGGGCCCTAGTGAGACCACACCTGGAGTACTGTGTGCAGTTGTACAGGGCCCTAGTGAGACCACACCTGGAGTACTGTGTGCAGTTGTACAGGGCCCTAGTGAGACCACACCTGGAGTACTGTGTGCAGTTGTACAGGGCCCTAGTGAGACCGCACCTGGAGTACTGTGTGCAGTTTTGGTCTCCAAATTTGAGGAAGGATATTCTTGCTATTGAGGGCGTGCAGTGTAGGTTTACTAGGTTAATTCCCGGAATGGCGGGACTGTCATATGTTGAAAGACTGGAGCGGCTAGGCTTGTATACACTGGAATTTAGAAGGATGAGAGGAGATCTTATCGAAACGTATAAGATTATTAAGGGGTTGGACACGTTAGAGGTAGGAAACATGTTCCCAATGTTGGGGGAGTCCAGAACAAGGGGCCACAGTTCAAGAATAAGGGGTAGGCCATTTAGAACTGAGATGAGGAAAAACCTTTTCAGTCAGAGAGTTGTGAATCTGTGGAATTCTCTGCCTCAGAAGGCAGTGGAGGCCAATTCTCTGAATGCATTCAGGAGAGAGCTAGATAGAGTCAGGGGGTATGGGGAGAAGGCAGGAACGGGGTACTGATTGAGAATGATCAGCCATGATCACATTGAATGGCGGTGCTGGCTCGAAGGGCCGAATGGCCTCCTCCTGCACCTATTGTCTATTGTCTATTGTCTATTGTCTATTGTCTATAGTGACCTTATTTAAAGGATACGTGCTTGTACAGGTCTGAGATGTGGATGGGTCGTGTGTACGATTTGTAAGATGCTAAGACGCAAGAACAGGAATTAATTAGGACATCCGGCGGAATCTTGTTCTTTATCACGGGGAAATTAAACACAGAAGTAGGGAGGTTGTACTCCAGTTATATTGGGCTTTGAGGAGATATCCTGTGGGAACTCAAAGGTGCAACCAACAATGATTAAACATCAGCCACAGTCTGCTCAAGCAACCAGACTGGCCCTAGTGGGAAAAGAAACGCAGTGAAAATCACCACCATGAAACGCTGCCAACCCCAACCACCTGGTCACAGGTGTGACTGCAAGACCTGGCAGTGTCTCACTCGACTTCGTGCAGGGATGGGCCGATGCTAGACCAATGTGGGCAAATGGGGCTGTGCAGATGCGGCAGACACAGAATGTGAATGTGGGGCATCTGTACAATCCATGCCACACCGTCTAAGATGCCCACTTCTTGGTGAACAACGCTGCCTGGAAGATCTAGCGGTGGCAGACGAGAAGGCAGGCTGTCCACTGTGCAAGAGCCCGGCCCAACATCTGAAACACAGATGACGGACACGAACGAAGAAGCTCAGAGCCCAAGCTTTTTAGATTTCTTAACTAGAAACAGAAACCGGAGCACCCAGAGGAAACCCACGCGACCACAGGGAAATACGTGCAAACTCCACACGCAGACAGCGCCCGAGGTCAGGATGGAACCCGGGTCTGTGGTGCTGTGAGGCAGCGGCACTACCAGCTGCATCGTTGGAAAAGCCAACACAAGGAAGCAGAGGTAAAGATGTGATGCTGAGGCTCTATAAGGCGCTGGTCAGGCCGTATTTGGAGTATTGTGAGCAGTTGTGGGCCCCATAACTGAGGAAGGATGTGCTGGCTCTGGAGAGGGTCCAGAGGTGGTTTTACGAGAATGATCCCGAGGGGATGAATGGGTTAAGGCACGAGGAGCGTTTGAAGGCTCTGGGCCTGTTCTCGCCGGAGTTTAGAAGGATGAGGGGAGAGGTTGGTGGGGCGGGTGGATCTCATTAAAACCTGAAGAATAATGAATGGCCTGGATTGAGTAGATTTTTGGAGAACTTGTCTGTTTACACAAATGGGTGGTGGGTGGATGGAACTGTTGAGAAAGACTACCTCCAAAGGAAGGGACTATCGCAAGGTTTAAAAAAACATTTGGGCAGGTGCATGGATAGGACAGGTTGAGAGGGATATGGGCCAAACGCCGGCAGGTGGGACTAGTGTAGATGGGGCATGTTGGTCGGCGTGGGCAAGTTGGGCCGTAGGGCCTGTTTCCACGCTGTGTGACTCTAAACACAGAGGGCAGAATATACCAGTAGTATTTAATTCTGTGAAAACGCACACAGAAGTGCTTTTAGATTCGTATTGCCCTCCTGGTTCTTTATACAGTTTATCAGTGAAGTTAAGCCTTCCATTTGGTAAACATGAACGATAAAATGCATCATGTGGAACTGATGAATGGTTATCTTTGCCGTTGCTTATCAATGGAACGTTAACTCTGATGACTGACCGTTTCTTCAGCCTGACCGTGTGGCAATTTTTCCTAATCAAAAACACACGTTTTCCATGTGGCTTGTTTTGTGATGCCTTGTATAAATAATCTACACGTCAATCTTAATATGATTTATACCCTGGAACATCAAGTAATTTCAGCGCGTTTCACATTGATTTTTTTTTGGTGGTGACGGATCAATGCAAGATAGCCTCAGTAATCCTCGGCAAAAACAAATGAGGTTTGCGAGCTGAATGCCAATCGAGGGGATGACCAGGGCGAAATTATCACGGAGATCGCAGCAGCAGACGGCCTTCGAGGAGTTCAGGATCACCGCCTGGAGTTTAACGAAAGGATCGCGGTCTTTCTCGACAGTGCGGCCAGCCAGACAGATGACAGGGAGCAGTTTATGAGCTGGTGCTTTCGTTGTGGAAACCGACCACTTGACAACTGGTGGCGCGGCAGTAGAGTTGCTGCCTCACAGCACCAAAGACCGGGGTTCCACCCCGATTACGGGTGCTGTCTGTACGGAGTTTGCACGTAACTTGCGTGGGTTCTCATAAATCGAAGGGCCTGTTTCTAATCTGTGATTCTCTCTCCAAATGAGATCTTAATGCAAATACAATGCTGGCATTTATTTCGAAAGGTGTAGAATGTAAGGGCAGGGAAATGTGCGGCACGGTGGCGCAGCGGTAGAGTTGCTGCCTTACAGCGAATGCAGCGCCGGAGACTCAGGTTCCATCCTGACTACGGGCGCCGTCTGTACGGAGTTTGTACGTTCTCCCCGTGACCTGCGTGGGTTTTCTCCGAGATCTTCGGTTTCCTCCTACACTCCAAAGACGTACAGGTTTGTAGGTTAATTGGCTGGGCAAATGTAAAAAAAATAAAAAATTGTCCCTAGTGTGTGTAGGATAATGTTAATGTGCGGGGATCGCTGGGCGGCGCGGACCCGGTGGGCCGAAGGGCCTGTTTCCGCGCTGTATCTCTAAAAATAAAATAAAAAATAAAATAAAAAAAGTAATGCTGAGGCTCTATAAGGCCACTGGTCACACCACACTTGCAGTATTGTGAACAGTTTTGGACCTAGGGTTACCAACTATCCCTTATTAGCCGGGACATCCTGTATTTTGGGCTAAATTAGTTTGTCCCGCACGGGACCGCCCTTGTCCCGTATTAGTAGGGTTGCCAACTTCCTCACTCCCAAATAAGGGACAAAGGGCGACGTCACCGCCCCACGCCCCTCGTGACATCACCCAGCCAGCGGCCACGTGCTCCCGCTCCACCAATGGCGGCCGCCCGGGCCGGGAGGCGGGTTGCTACGCGGGTGAAGAGGGGAGGAGGTATCACTCCATGTACTAAGCCTTGACATTGTTGACAGCACCCGTAGTCAGGCTTGAAGCGGGTTCTCAGGCGTTATGAGGCAGCAACTCTACCACTGCGCCACCGCGCCACTCTAATAGCAATGAATTTAGATGTCAGCTGGTTGTGCAAGGGATTTCCCCAAACGCAGAGAGCATCAAAGGCAGCCAATGATTGATGGAAGAACTTATTTTATTTTATTGTAAGAAAATAACTGCAGATGCTGGTGCAAATCGAAGGTATTTATTTCACAAAATGCTGGAGTAACTCAACAGCTCAGGCAGCATCTCAGGAGAGAAGGAATGGGTGACGTTTCAGGTCGAGACCCTTCTTCAGTCTGAGGAAGGGTCTCGACCCGAAACGTCACCCATTCCTTCTCTCCTGAGATGCTGTCTGTCCTGCTGAGTTACTCCAGCATTTTGTGAAATAAATGCCTTCTATTTGTACCAGCATCTGCAGTTATTTTCTTGCTTACATAAATATTATTATTATTATTATTATTATTATTATTATTATTATTATTATTATTATTATTATTATTATTATTATTATTATTATTATTATTATTATTATTATTATTATTATTATTATTATTATTATTATTATTATTATTATTATTATTATTATTATTATTATCTGAGACTAGTTACCGTTTCTTTTAACATGACCGTTACATTATTTTCATCAGGTTGGCTTATAGACAATAGACAATAGGTGCAGGAGTAGGCCATTCGGCCCTTCGAGCCAGCACCACCATTCAATGTGATCATGGCTGATCATTCTCAATCAGTACCCCGTTCCTGCCTTCTCCCCATATCCCCTTACTCTGCTATCTTTAAGAGCTCTATCTAGCTCTCTCTTGAAAGCATCCAGAGAATTGGCTTCCACTGCCTTCTGAGGCAGAGAATTCCACAGATTTACAACTCTCTGACTGAAAATGATTTTCCTCATCTCCGTTCTAAATGGCCTACCCCTTATTCTTAAACTGTGGCCCCTGGTTCTGGACTCCCCCAACATTGGGAACATGCTTCCTGCCTCTAACGTGTCCAACCCCTTAATAATCTTATATGTTTCAATAAGATCCCCTCTCATCCTTCTCAATTCCAAATTCCAAAATTTCCCATAATGTTTTTCCAATTCCTATAATACTTTGATTGACCGTATTACAGAATTTCCCAATTTCATTATCAATCCCAGAACCATTGGATTTGTGACTGTTATTGAACAAGTCCCATGAGAGATTCTGCAATCTAGTCATTCATTTTATGTTATTAATGTTCATGAACTACATATTGCATGTCTGCTTTTATACATCTTACAAGATTAATCTTGTTAGCATTTAATGTGACTCTCCTAAATCTGCTCTCTGTACACATGTGTTGACTTGCTATAACCAGGGTAATCTGTCCGTTGCGATATGGGGCGGCACGGTGGCGCAGCGGTAGAGTTGCTGCCTCACAGCGCCACAGACCCCGGTTCGATCCCGACTGGGGGTGCTGTCTGTACGGAGTTTGTACGTTCTCCCCATGACCTGTGTGGGTTTTCTCCGGGTGCTCCGGGTTCCTCCCACACTCCAAAGACGTGCAGGTTTGTAGGTTAATTGGCTTTGGTAAAATTGTAAATTGTCCCTCTTGTGTAGGATAGTGCTAGTATACGGGGGATTCGCTGGTCGGCACGGACTTGGTGGGCCGAAGGGCCTGTTTCGGCGATGTGTCTCTAAAGTAAAGTCCAAAACAATCCAATTTTGTCCAACCTCTCTTTGTAGCCAATACCCTCTAATCCAGGCAGCAAATGATTAATTAAGTGTGTACAAAGGAACTGCAGGTGCTAGTTTACACCGAAGGTAGACACAAAATGCTGGAGTAACAGGCAACAACTCTGGAGAGAAGGAATGGGTAACGTTTTGGGTCGAGACCCTTCTTCAGACTCAGTTTAAGGTACCCTGATAGATAAATAATAGCACGTTGGGAATCAACCAATAAATCAGTTAATCAAAACCTGATCAATTCAATCACTGCAGCAAAAGAAAAAGAGAAACCGTGGTGAACAATGATAAATGGAGAGAGAAGGATTACTGAGATCATAAATAAACAATGAGAAGTTATTTATTTCCGTCTTAAAAATGTGTAAGGAGATAATTCAGTGCTGTCTTTATTCTTGATCATGGGACCTTAAAAATTTTGTTTCGATTTATTGATCCCAATGATCTCATATGAAGTCAGTATAATTAAAAAAAACTAAATTAATATTGGAGGATATGATCTGTAATGCAACTTTTATAATTAATCTTTAAATGAATAAAAAAACCCTTTTGAAGCAGTTTCTTTTACAATAGACAATAGACAATAGACAATAGGCAATAGGTAATAGGTGCAGGAGGAGGCCATTCGGCCCTTCGAGCCAGCACCGCCATTCAATGTGATCATGGATGATCATTCTCAATCAGTACCCCGTTCCTGCCTTCTCCCCATACCCCCTGACTCTGCTATCCTTAAGAGCTCTATCTAGCTCTCTCTTGAATAATAGACAATAGACAATAGACGATTGCTAAGGAATATTATTTTCTGAATCCGCGCCGACCATCGATCCACGCACACTCGAATACTGTCCTACACACACTAGGGACAATTTACAATTTTATCAAGCCAATTAGCCTACAAACCTGTATGTCTTTGGAGTGCAGGAGGAAACCGGAGCACCCGGAGAAAACCCACGCAGGTCACGGGGAGAACGTACAAACTCCGTACAGACAGTACCCGTAGTCAGGATCGAACCCGGGACTCTGGCGCTGTGAGGCAGCAACTCTACCGTCGCGCCGCCGTGCCGCACTTGTGCACTGTTCTTTTAAAGGGCAGCTGACATGAGTGAATGGCCGTGTGCTCACGACTGTGGGTTTAAACCATCTGTGCTTGAAGAGGCTGCCCAATCTCTCCCGTTAGTACAGGCCCTCGCGTCCTGGCAACATCCTCGTAAAGACATCTTATGTGGCCTTTGCACTGCCTGGAGAACACGCTACAAAACAGCTATTCCCTGTAGCTCGGTGCACACGGGGCATTGATCAGTATGGGTGTCAAGGTACAGTGAAACACTTGTGTTGTGTGCTATATTACACAAAGAAAAGTCTACACATGACTACAATCAAGCCGTCCACAGTGTACAGATACAGAATAAAGGGTACAACATTCAGTTGTACTGAATTACAGGGAGGAGGCAGGAGAATGGCGTTTTGAGAATGAGAAATAGATCAACCAGGATAGAATGGCGGAGTAGACTTGATGGTCTGAATGGCCTAATTCGTAGGGTTGCCAACTGACCCGTATTAGCCGGGACATCCCGTATTTTGGGTTAAATTGGTTTGTCCCATAAGGGACCGCCCTTGTCCCGTATTAGGCCTGGGGAGCGCTGTAGGCCCGGACAGCGTAGGCCCGGACGCTGTAGGCCCGGACGCAGAAGGCCCGGACGCTGTAGGCCCGGACACTGTAGGCCCGGACGCTGTAGGCCCGGACGCTGTAGGCCTGGACACTGTAGGCCCGGACACTGTAGGCCCGGACGCTGTAGGCCCGGACAGTGTAGGCCCGGACGCTGTAGGCCCGGACGCAGTAGGCCCGGACGCTGTAGGCCTGGACACTGTAGGCCCGGACGCTGTAGGCCCGGACGCTGTAGGCCTGGACACTGTAGGCCCGGACACTGTAGGCCCGGACGCTGTAGGCCCGGACAGTGTAGGCCCGGACGCTGTAGGCCCGGACGCTGTAGGCCCGGACGCCGTAGGCCCGGACGCTGTAGGCCCGGACGCTGTAGACCCGGACGCCGTAGGCCCGGATGCTGTAGGTCCGGACAGTGTAGTCCCGGACAATTTAGGCCCGGACACTGTAGGCTCGGACAGTGTAGTCCCGGACAGTGTATGTCCGGAGGCCCGGGCACCACCTAACGGAGATTGCGTAGTAACCCGCCTCCCGGCCCGGGCGGCCGCCACTGGTGGAGCGGGAGCACGTGGCCGCTGGCTGGGTGAGGTCACGTGGGGATGCGGGGCGGTGACGTCACCTTGTCCCTTATTTGGGAGTGAGATAGTTGGCAACCGTACTAATTCTGCTCCTGCAACTTACGGACGTGACAATAAACTAACCTAAAACACTAAAACTTAAGAGAGTGGCTCCGTGCACGTAGAGGAAAGGAAACATCGCCTAGTTTGAAAACGGCTCAAGCTGTTGCTTTCATAGGTGGGAGTCATGGAACGAAATGTTAGCTCTGCTTATAAATAATCAGAGCAGAAGGAAAATTAAGCGAGAAAGGTTAATTTGACAATCTGCTGCTTTACGCTGAATTATTGCCGGAACACTTTGCGAACGCTGTGGGCAATTAAAATAATATTTTACCCGTTAATTTATCAACGTGTGAATTTAATAAAACTTAGGTTAGGCAATGGATCGGTGAGCAAAAAATGTGGCACTAAAAGAGTTCACATAATTTATACTAACGAGTCAATCTCCTAAAAAGAAATGATATTTTTTTGGAAGCATGCTTCATCAATTCATTAACCGCAGAGTGATTAATGAGATGTCTTTTGGAAACATTTAAGTCTCCATTTATTAGAAAATATAGACCAGTTCATTTGTTCTACTTGGGTGGCTGAAACCAAAATGTACAGTCCAATGGGGACTGCGACTATGCTTTGAAAGACTAAGCTGGGTAATCAGGGCTCAGTACTGTTCCGGTTTGCTCATATATAATTGGCAGTCAAGGTACTGAAGGCTTGTTAAATGTACGGCACAGGAAAATCATCTGTGTGTGAGAACCAACCCATGCATTAGGGACAGGCACAAAATGCTGGAGTAACTCAGCAGGACAGGCAGCATCTCTGGAGAGGAGGAACGGGTGGAGTTTTGGGTCGAGGTCTAAAGAAGGGTCTCCAGCATTTTGTGTCTACCTTGGACATAGGTGTAAGTTGAGGGGGAAAAAGATTTAATAGGAACCTGGGCCTCACAACGCTGGAGACCCGGGTTCGATCCTGACTACGGGTGTTGTCTGTATGGAGTTTGTATGTTCTCCCCTGCGTGGACCTGCGTGGGTTTTATCCGGGTGCAGATCCAAAATGCTGGAGTAACTCAGAGGGTCAGGCAGCATCTCTGGAGAACATGGATAGGTGACATTTCACAGAGTGCTGGAGTAACTCAGCGGGTCAGGCAGCATCTCTGGAGAACATGGATAGGTAACATTTCACAGAGTGCTGGGGTAACTTAGCGGGCCAGGCAGCATCTCTGGAGAGAAGGAATGGGTGACGTTTCAGGTCGAGCGTGTGTGCATACATATGTGTGCACGTGTGTATCTGTGGGTCTGTGTGCGTTTATGCATCCATGTGTGTGCATGACTGCATGCAAGCATGTCAGTGTGTGTGCGCGTGTGTGTGGTATGTCCATGTGCCTGTGTGTGTGCGTGAGTGCGTGTGTGCGTGTGCATGTGTGTGCGTGTGTATGTCCATGTGCCTGTGTGTGTACGTGTGTGCGTGTGTGTGTGTGTGTGTGCGTGTGTGTGTGTGTGTGTGTGCGTGTGTGTGCGTGTGTATGTCCATGTGCCTGTGTGTGTACGTGTGTGCGTGTGTGTCTGTGTGTGTGTGTGTATGTGCGTGCGTGTGTGCGTGTGTGTGTGCGTGTGTGTGTGTGTGTGTGCGTGTGTGTGAGTGTGTATGTCCATGTGCCTGTGTGTGTACGTGTGTGTGTGTGTGTGTGTGTGTGTACGTGTGTGTGTGTGTGTGTGTGTGTGTGTGTGTGTGTGTGTGTGCGTGTGTGTATGTGCGTGTGTGTGTGTGTGTGCGCGTGTGTGTGCGTGTGTATGTCCATGTGCCTGTGAGTGTGTGTGTGTGTGTGGGATATTTGGCCATATCAACAAGAATCTGCAGGATTTTAAAACACAAAGTCTCGCTTCCACCTGTGCATGCATCGTGCTTCTGCCTTTCCACGCGTGTCTAGATTGGAAGATGCAGCAGGGGGCTAGCAGTGAAGACCACTCTGAGCATTGTAGAGGAGGGCGAAGAGATGGAGACAGAAGGACAAGGTTGCTGGAGTCCACAGTGTCACCAGCACAGGCTCACAAGTGCAGCATACCAGAGAGACACAGGGCACAGAGCCACAGAGTGTGCTCTGTGTGACTCTAAAGCCTTGTCACCTCCAGCTTGTAGTGTTGGCAGGCTTCAGCGGTAATGCAGGCAGGAGGGGTGGTGTGGTGACAGGAGCTCCCAGCCTGCGGGCTGATGGTAGAGATCGCAACAAGGTACAGTGTGTAGGAAAGAACTGCAGATGCTGGATTAAATCGACGGTAGAAACAAAATGCTGGAGTAACTCAGCGGGCCAGGCAGCAGCAACTCCAGAGAGAAGGAATGGGTGACGTTTCGGTTCGAGACCCTTCTTCGACCCAAAATGCTGCCTGTCCCTCTGAGTTACTCCAGCGTTTTGTGTCGAACAACAAGATATAGGATGAGGTTCCCATAAGGCCAGTCCAACTATGATTGATGGTGTCCTGGCTGGGAAAACGCCCCAGAAACGCCACCATCCACGTCCTAAGGTCATAAGGAAGAGGAGTAGAATCAGGCCATTCGGCCCATCAAGGCTACTCCGCCATTCAATCATGGCTGACCTATCTCTCCCTCCCAACCCCATTCTCCTGCCTTACGATCGGGATCACGTTTACACCGTCGTTCCCAATGTTCCCAATGTTGGGGGAGTCCAGAACAAGGGGCCACAGTTGGAGAGTAAGGGGTAGGCCATTTAGAACGGAGATGAGGAAAAACCTTTTCAGTTAGAGAGTTGTGAATCTGTGGAATTCTCTGCTTCAGAAGGCAGTGGAGGCCAATTCTCTGAATGCATTCAAGAGAGAGCTAGATAGAGCTCTTAAGGATAGCGGAGTCAGGGGGTATGGGGAGAAGGCAGGAACGGGGTACTGATTGAGAATGATCAGCAATGATCACATTGAATGGCGGTGCTGGCTCGAAGGGCCGAATGGCCTCCTCCTGCACCTATTGTCTATTGTCTATTGTCAGATAGTAAATGGTTGGTGCATCTGGTCGCACATCTGTTGCCGTTGTGCTGTACTTCCATAGAGCTACTTTTTAAAAAGTTATGTTGATGTCTGGCAGCTGGTTATTAAATGGATATCACCACCGACAGTTGACATTAATATTGCATTGCAAAGCAAGCACTGCGCATTGTCTTTACTCCAATGGTGGTGCTGGCTCGAAGGGCCGAATGGCCTCCTCCTGCACCTATTGTCTATTGTCTATTGTACGGACGAAATATCGTAAGTCGGCGCCCTTCTGTAATATAACCACACAAGCCTTATTATATGCAAAATGCTTTTCGCTGTGTAGTGTTTAATGGCACATGTGGCAATAAATATCCATTGAGAATGTTTCCCCCCTCCCCTCCCCTCCCCTCCATTCGAGTATAACTGGGTATTTAACTGGAATTCACAAAGATCTCTGACTGAAATATGGGAAAAGCTCAATGTTTAGAAGCACTTTTCACTGGAGATGATGTATACCTTCTGAACGTGAGTAATTGATGGCATCGTATGTCGTTGTTAATGCAATGATCTCACCATTCAGCTACTAGTGCTCCTGGCTATTTATTAAGACAGCAAGTTGCACCACATGTTACTTTTCTGCACGACAATAACATTAAAAAAATGAAAATCTATTGTGGCAGTGACAGTCAGAAGGCAGAGGAGGCCAGTTCGTTGGATGCTTTCAAGAGAGAGCTGGATAGAGCTCTTAAGGATAGCGGAGTGAGGGGGTATGGGGAGAAGGCAGGAACGGGGTACTGATTGAGAGTGATCAGCCATGATCGCATTGAATGGCGGTGCTGGCTCGAAGGGCTGAATGGCCTACTCCTGCACCTATTGTCTATTGTCTATTGTCTATTGTCTACTTCAGAGAGAAAATTGATCGCTTGATTTCGGAGTAATCCCCAAGCAGGGTTTCAAACTTGGGCGGCCACCGTGGCACTGTGGGTAGAGTCGCTGCCTCACAGCGCCAGAGACCCGGGTTCAATCCTGACTACGGGCGCTGTCTGTACGGAGTTTGTACGTTCTCCCCGTGACCTGCGTGGGTTTTCTCCGAGATTTTTGGCGATCCAAAGACGTACAGGTTTGTAGATTGAAAGGCCTGGATAGAGTGGATGTGGAGAGGATGTTTCTACTAGTGGGAGAGCCTAGGACCAGAGATCGTAGTCTCTGAATTAAAGGATGTTCCTTTAGGAAGGAGATGAGGAGGAGTTTATTTAGTCAGAGGGTGGTGAATCTGGGGAATTCATTGCCACAGAAGGCTGTGGAGGCCATCAATGGATATTTTTAAGGCAGAGATTTAGATTTTAGATTTAGATTTAGAGATACAGCGCAGAAACAGGCCCTTCGGCCCACCGGGTCCGTGCCGCCCAGCGATCCCCGCACATTAACACTATCCTACACCCACTAGGGACAATTTTTACATTTGCCCAGCCAATTAACCTACAAACCTGTACGTCTTTGGAGTGTGGGAGGAAACCAAAGATCTCGGAGATAACTCACGCAGGTCACGGGGAGAACGTACAAACTCCGTACAGACAGGAGTCAGGATCGAACCTGAGTCTCCGGCGCTACATTCGCTGTAAGGCAGCAACTCTACCGCTGCGCCACCGTGCCGCCCTTAGATAGATTGATAGATTCTTGATCAGTCAGTATGACCTTATGAATTGGCTTGGTATGAAGGTAAAATTGTCCCTAGTGTGTGTGTAGGGTATTGTAAGTGTGCGGGGATCACTGGTCAGTGTGGACTCGGAGGGCCGAAGGGCCTTTTTGCGCGCTGTATCTCTAAACTAAAAAAACTAAGCAAACAAGGATCTAGGAATCTAATAAGAGGTTAGATCTGACAGTTCCAGGGCTGATCTGGGATTGAGGTGCATGCAGAGGGATGAAGATTCACACGTTGTTCATGATATTTCCACACTTCAATGAACTGCCAAAAAAATGGAAAATATAATAGAACAGGCAACTGAACCCTTTCACCAACTGGCAAGATTAGCAAGTTTGTCGAGAGAGTCGTAGAGTCATAGAGTCATGCAGCTTGGAAACAGGCCCTTCGGCCCAACTTTCCCATACCGGCCAACATCCCCCACTAGTCCCACCTGCCTGCGCTTGGTCCATATCCCTCCAAACCTGTCCTATCCATGTCCCTGTATAACTGTTCCGTAAACGATGGTATAATCCCTGCCTCAACTACCTCCTCTGGCGGCTCGCTCCATGCATCCACCACCCTTTGTGTGAAAGAGTTACCCCACAGATTCCTATTACACCTTTTCCCCTTCACCTTAAACCTATGTCCTCTGGGCCTCAATTCACGTACCCTGGGCAAGAGGCTCTGTGCGTCTACCTGATCTATTCCTTTCATGATTTTATAGACCTCAATAAGATCACCCCTCATCCTCCTGTGCTGCATGGAATAGAGTCCCAGCCTGCTCAACCTCTCCCTAAAGCTCACACCCCTAGCCTGAGTAACATCCTTGTAATTGTTCTCTGATACAAAGATGGTGGGTGGTATTGTAGATAGTGAAGAGGGTTGTCAAAAATTACAGCAGGATCTTGATCAGTTAGCCGGATGGGTCGAGGAATGGTTGATGGAAATGTCCCGAGTGTGTGGGATAGAACTAATGAATGGGTGATCGCTGGTCGGCATGGACTCGGCGGGCCGAAGGGCCTGTTTCCGCGTTGTATCGCTAATCTAAATGTGTTAGATTTAGATCTAACTAAATCTAAATTTAGATTTAGATTTACTTTTTCAAATCAATCCATTTTGGTGATGTTCTTTCAATTTGCTTTTTAAGGGGCAATTACCCAATTAAAAAAATATATTTCCATCTACAAAGAAATGCGAGGTGTTTCAATTTGGAAAGTCTAACGTGGGCAGGAACCTGCACAGTGAATGGTGGAGCTGTGGGAAGTGTTATAGTGCATCGGGATCTCAGAGTGCAGCTACATAGTCCCTTACAGGTGGTCAAAAAGGCTTTTGGCACATTGGCATTCATCAGCCAGAGTATTGAATATAGAAGTTGGAAGGTCATATTGCAGTTGTATAAGACGTTGGTGAGGCCACATTTGGAGTATTGTGTTCAGTGCTGGGCGCCATGTTTTAGGAAAGATGTCATTAAGTTGGAAAAGTTGCAAAGAAGATTTACACAGATGTTTCCAGGACTCGAGAGTCTGAACGACAGGGAAAGGTTGAGCAGGCTGGGACTCTTTTCCTTGAAACTTACCAAATAATGAAAGGCATAGATAGAGTGGATGTCGAAAGGATGTTTCCACTGGTGGGAGAGTCTAGGACCAGAGGTCACAGCCTCAGAATTAAAAGGGGCCCTTTTAAAAAGGTGAGGAGGAACTTCTTTAGTCAGAGGGTAGTTGATCTGTGGGACTCATTGCCACAGAGGGCTGTGGAGGCCAAGTCAGTGGATATTTTTAAGGCAGAGATGGACAATTTCTTGATTAGATCGGGTGTCAAGGGTTATGGGGAGAAGGCAGGAGAATGGGATTAGGAAGCAGAGATCAGCCATGATTGAATGGTGGAATAGACTCGATGGGCCGAATGGCCTAATTCTACCCTTGTAACTTGTGAACATTAGCACAGGAGGATGAGGGATAATCATGTGGAGGTGTATAAAATCACGAGAGGAATAGACCGGATAGTCCTATCCTATCCTATCCCATCCGCTGTGAAGGACTGGATTGTAATCGTGTATTGTCCTTCTCTGACTGGCTCACACGCAACAAAAGCTTTTCACTGTACCTCGGCACACGTGACAATAAACTGAACTGAGGAAAAACATTTTCAGTCGGGGAGTTGTAAATCTGTGGAATTCACTGCCTCAGAAGGCAGTGGAGGCCAAGTCTCTGAATGCATTCAAGAGAGAGCTAGATACAGCTCTTAAGGATAGCGGAGTCAGGGGGTATGGGGAGAAGGCAGGAACGGGGTACTGATTGAGAATGATCAGCCATGATCACATTGAATGGCGGTGCTGGTTCGAAGGGCCGAATGGCCTCTTCCTGCACCTATTGTCTATTGTCTATTGTCAGTCTCTCGTGAAGGTGCAGTGTTTGCGGCAGGTGATAAATAGATCTTTGGTTCGTGGTTTATATATATATGTATATATATATATATATAAGAAGGTCTGAAGACACACACATATATACACAAACACACATATATATATGCACACACACATATATATACACACCCACACTCATATTTATACACATATATACACACACACACACACACACACACACACACGCACACATATGTATATATATATATATATATATATATATATACATATGTGTGCGTGTGTGTGTGTGTGTGTGTGTGTGTGTGTATATATGTGTATAAATATGAGTGTGGGTGTGTATATATATGTGTGTGTGCATATATATATGTGTGTTTGTGGAATTATATATATATATATAAATAATATTTAGCTGCTGAAATTATATCTAGTGTGTTTATTTATATATATACATATGTGTGTGTGTATGTGTATATGTATATATGTGTGTGTATATATATATATATATATATATATATATATATATAGTGTAAGAAAATAACTGCAGATGCTGGTACAAATCGAAGATATCACAAAATGCTGGAGTAACTCAGTGGGCCAGGCAGCATCTCAGGAGAGAAGGAATGGGTGACGTTTCGGATTGAGACCCTTCTTCCGACTGAAGAAGGGTCTCGACCCGAAACGTCACCTATATATGTGTATATATGTGTATATATATATATATAAATAAACAAACACACTAGATATAATTTCAGCAGCTAAATATTATTTCCTAATAATGGAATTGCAAAACACATTTGCAAATAAAAGGATTTTACAGAATATTTATTCAAAACAATCTAGATTCTCCCCTTGATTAACTATAACATGACCTTATACACTGCCGACCATTTGGGGATTCAGGCATTGATGCATGACAGTGCTGACAGATTAACACTTACATTGTTTGTGACAGTGATGGATGGTGAGTTTACAGCCTACATGTGGATAAACTACTTATGAAATCTGATCCATGGGCTCTTTCAAGTATGATTAGGCAAATAAGATCTTCATTTAGGCGCAATTACAGTTTAATCTCGCCATAATGAAGGAGCGAGTGGTGTTGGGGCTGGATTTGCAAATCGTGCAAAAGCAGGCGTGTTCCTGTGGCCTTCTCTCTGCTGACTTCTGCCGCGCATGTCAGAAGCTGTCAGAAAATTAACTGTGACAGGGTTGCGTTAACACTGCCTGCTTTAACAACGATGAGGTTACATTTACTTTCAGCGCGTGTTAAATTCACGGGATAGACGAGCTCCATTTACCTCACGAATGTTAATTTGATTTGATAGCGCAGTTCATTTTAGGTTGCTCTTTAAAAGCAGAGTCTATCCATGTAAGATTAGGTCTCTTTTCGTTTAGTTTAGTTTAGTTTAGAGATACAGTGCGCAAACAGGCCCTTCGGCCCATCGAGTCCGCGCCGACCAGCGATCCCCGCACACTAACACCATCCTACACACACCAGTGATAGTTTTATATTTTATACCAAGCAGATTAACCTACAGACCTGTACGTCTTTGGAGTGTGGGAGGAAACGAATCTCGGAAAAAACCCACGCAGGTCACGGGGAGAACGTACAAACTCCGTACAGACGGCACCTGTAGTCGGGATGGAACCCGGGTCTCTGGCGCTGTGAGGCAGCAACTCTACCCCTGCGCCACCGTGCCACCCAACGACAAAGCCAACCTTTGCAAAAGCAATTCGGATGGTAACCAAAACCAGCAAATAAACATGATAGCGGTAGAGTTGCTGCCTCACAGCATCAGAGACCCAGGTTCCATCCTGACTACTGGTGCTGTCTGTACGGAGTTTGTACGTTCCCCCTGTGACCTGCGTGGGTTTTCTCCGGGTGCTCCGGTTTCCTCCCACACTCCGAAGACGTGCAGGTTTTTTTTGTTAATTGGCTTGTTATAAATGTACATTCTACTGTGCGTAGGATAGTGTTAGTGTGCGGGGATCGCTGGTCGGCGCGGACTCGGTGGGCCGAAGGGCCTGTTTCCGCGCTGTATCTCTAAACTAAACTATGAGTGCCGACGAACTGATTTGTGTGAAATTTTAAGACCAAATTTGCTTTAGCATTCAATTTCCCTTTGATTTGAAAAGATCTGGGCTCATTTTAAATATGCATGAGTATTTTCCTCATTAATCTTGTGGACTGATTAAAGTTTCTTTCTAAATTGGAAATTGCGTTTCAATGAGACTGCCGACACAAAGCAGTTTAATGTGCAGAGAATTGTCCTAGTGTGGCTCTCAGCTGCCTGTGGCTGCAGTTGTACTCGTTACTGTGGCCAATTTGTCAATTTGCAGCAGGATTCTCTCTCAGCAGAATGGGTAAAAATGTGCCATCAATTGCGAAGAAAATTAACTTTCATGTTTTACATTCCCAACCACAACTTACGGCATTCATAACTTTGATTCGCTGTTTGCATTTAATTAACCCAAATTCAATTTCAAGATACAGTGGATGTGTGTGTGTGTGTGTGTGTGTGTGTGTGTGTGTGTGTGTGTGTGTGTGTGTGTGTGTGTGTGTGTGTGTGTGTGGGGGGGGGGGGGGGGGGGAGAGGAGGGGAGGGGGGGGGGGGAGTCACGGGAAAGGGAAACGAGAGATATAGATGGCGATGTGGAGAGATTTATTCGCAAAATGCTGGAGTAACTCAGCAGGTCAGGCAGCATCTCGGGAGAGAAGGAATGGGTGACTTTTCGGGTCGAGACCCTTGAAGGGTCTTTCCCATGACTCCCCCCCTTCAAGGGTCTCGACCCGAAACGTCACCCATTCCTTCTCTCCCGAGATGCTGCCTGACCTGCTGAGTTACTGCAGCATTTTGTGAATAAATCGATTTGTACCAGCATCTGCAGTTATTTTCTTATACTACGCGATGTGGAGAGATACAGAACAAATGAATGAAAGATACGCAAAAGAATAACGATGATAAAGGAAACAGGCCTCTGTTGGCTGTGGGCCGGGTGAAAACGAGTTACAGACAGTGAGAGTGGAGTTAGGAAGGAGCTGTGTGTAGGAAGGAATTACAGATGCTGGTTTAAACCGAAGATGGACACAAAATGTTGGAGTATCAGCAGCCCTGTGGCATGAATATTGATTTCTCTAACTTCAAGTAACCCCGGCATCCCCTCTCTCTCCGTCCCTCCCCCATCCAAGTGCTAGGTAGAGCTCTTAAGGATAGCGGAGTCAGGGGGTATGGGGAGAAGGCAGGAACTTCCATCGACTCCATCTACACCTCACGCTGCCTCGGCAAGGCCAGCAGCATAATCAAGGACCAGTCTCACCCCGGCCACTCCCTTTTCTCCCCTCTCCCATCGGGCAATGGAGAGGGCAATAGAACGGATATGAGGGAAAACCTTTTCAGTCAGAGAGTTGTGAATCTTTGGAATTCTCTGCCTCAGAAGGCAGTGGAGGCCAGTTCCCGGAATGCATTCAAGAAAGAGTTAGATAGAGCTCTTAAGGATAGCGGAGTCAGGGGGTATGGGGAGAAGGCAGGAACGGGGTACTGATTGAGAATGATCAGCCATGAACACATTGAATGGCGGTGCTGGCTCGAACGGCTGAATGGCCTCCTCCTGCACCTATTGTCTATTGTCTATTGTCTAAGTCGCACCAGTTTCTCGTTTTCACCCAACAGTGGCCTGTTTCCTTTATCATCGTCACTTGTTTGCATATCTTTCATTCATTTGTTCTGTATCTCTCCACATCGCCGTCTCTGTCTGTGTCTCTCGTTTCCCTCTCCTCTGACTCTCAGTCTGAAGAAGGGTCCCGACCCGAAACGTCACCGGCTCGCTCCTTCTCTCTAGAGATGCTGCCTGTCCCGCTGAGTATTTGCACACAGTGAGAGTGGCGTCAGGAAGGAGACTTCTGCCATCACGATCGTCCGCCTCTAATTTTCAGCTCGGAGATCGGAGAGGGAAGGTGTAGAATTGTAAATTAATGATAGATTAGCTCGAGATGGAAATTCAGCAAAACATGGCTCATGTACCTCCGCTTGGGGCATCGGTAGTCAAAATGATTGGATATTTAATGCGCTGGATTGAAATAAATTGAAACCTGGAAATATTATATTAGGAAACATTGGTTCACTGATTAGTAAGGCAATTGCATGGCTAAATTTGATGAACATTTACTTAATTGGCTTTTGCTTACAGTGAATCAATTATGCAAATATAAATCTCACTTCCACCGTGTAATTATAATTTATATTATTTGCGAGCTTGGGAAAACTAAACACATGCAGCACTTGATAATGGAAGCTTATCTTAGGAGTTCACGTTAGGGGCTTATTTTCACAGTTAACATCAAATGTTCACAATGCTACAATCTTCAACCCTTTATATCCCAACTTAAATTGATTAGAACGAAGTTTGGACACAAAATGCTGGGCTACTGTCACACAGCGGGACAGACATCATCTCTGGAGATGGTCTTACAATAGACAATAGACAATAGTGCAGGTGGAGGCCATTCGGCCCTTCGAGCCAGCACCGCCATTCAATGTGATCATGGCTGACCATTCTCAATCAGTACCCTGTTCCTGCCTTCTCCCCATACCCCCTGACTCCGCCATCCTTAAGAGCTCTATCCAGCTCTCTCTTGAATGCATTCAGAGAATTGGCCTCCACTGCCTTCTGAGGCAGAGAATTCCACAGATTCACAACTGTCTGACTGAAAAGGTTTTTCCTCATCTCAGTTCTAAATGGCCTACCCCTTATTCTTAAACCGTGGCTCCTTGTTCTGGACTCCCCCAACATTGGGAACATGTTTCCTGCCTCTAACGTGTCCAACCCCTTAATAATCTTATACGTTTCGATAAGATCTCCTCTCATCCTTCTAAATTCCAGTGTATACAAGCCTAGCCGCTCCAGTCTTTCAACATATGATAGTCCCGCCATTCCGGGAATTAACCTAGTAAACCCACGCTGCACGCCCTCAATAGCAAGAATATCCTTCCTCAAATTTGGAGACCAAAACTGCACACAGTACTCCAGGTGCGGTCTCACTAGGGCCCTGTACAACTTGGAGGGGAGGACGCTCCTCAAACTGCGGAGCATCCTGGACAATACAGCTTACCCTCTCCACCACACACACTGGCCAACCTGAGGAGCACCTTCAGCAACAGACTGGTCCCACCAAGATGCAGCACATCTTTTCAAACTTTTTCAGTCAGAGAGTTGTGAATCTGTGGAACTCTCTGCCTCAGAAGGCAATTGAGGCCAATTCTCTGAATGCATTCAAGAGAGAGCTAGATAGAGCTCTTAAGGATAGCGGAGTCAGGGGGTATGGGGAGAAGGCAGGAACGGGGTACTGATTGAGAATGATCAGCCATGATCACATGGAATGGCGGTGCTGGCTTGAAGGGCCAAATGGCCTCCTCCTGCACCTATTGTCTATTGTCTATAGCACAGAACACCACAGGAGATCCTTGGCTATCAAACTGTACAACCCCTCCCCCTTCTGTCGTGGGGTAGACTGAGACTGAGACTGAGACTGCCATCCCACCCCCTCTTCCCCAATCTTTGCCCATCCCCCAATCCTTTCCACTCATCATTTCAATTTCACGTTTCATGGATCTTGTTGTGTTTTATGACCATTGGCAGATCAATTTCCCTCCTGGGATAAATAAAATTCTATCGTATCGCATCGTATCCTGTCATATCGTGGAAGGAATGGGTGATGTTTCGGGTCGAGACCCTTCTTCAGACTCAAGTACACTTGTCAGGGGTTATGGGATGAAGGCAGGAGAATGGGGTTGGGAGGGAGAGATTGATCAGCCATGATTGAATGGCGGAGTAGACTTGATGGGCCGAATGGCCTGATTCTGCTCCTATCACTTATGAACTTATGAAATACAGTGTTTGGTATGTCTCTAATATTCAATAAACCCTCGATGTACCACGGGCATTAAAATAAGGAATAACATGAATTGATAAGTAACCAGCGCTATAATCGCTGCCTGCCCCATCCATCATTTAATGCTCCTGATTTACAGAGCATTGAGAGACACCTTTGTAATTCGGAATGACCAAAAACTGCACGGTGGCGCAGCAGGTAGAGCAGCTGCCTCACAGCGCCTGGAAACCCAGGTTCGATCCTGACCTCAGGTGCTGTTTGTGTGGAGTTTGACCATTCTCCCCATGGACCACGTGGGTTTCCTCCGGGTGCTCCGGTTTCCTCCCACATCTCAAAGATGTGCAGATTTGTTATTTTAGAGATACAGCGCGGAAACAGGCCCTTTCGTCCCACCGGGTCTGCGCCGACCAGCGATCCCCGCACGCTAACACTAGTCCCATCCCCACTAGGAACAATTTTTACATTTATACCCAGCCAATTAACCTACAGACCTGCACGTCTTTGGAGTGTGGGAGGAAACCGAAGATCTCGGAGAAAACCCACGCAGGTCACGGGGAGAACGTGCAAACACCGTACAGACAGCACCCGTAGTCGGGATCGAACCCGGGTCTCCGGCGCTGCATTCGTTGTAAGGTACAACTCTACCCGCTGCGCCACCGTGACACCCTAGATTAATCGGTCTCTGTAAAATTGCCCCTAGTGTGCAGGGAGTGGATGCGAAAGTGGGATAGCATAGAACTAGTGTGAGCGGGTGATCGATGGCCGACGTAGACTCAGTGGGCCGAAGGGCCTGTGTCCATGTTGTCTCAATCATTCAAGAGATTGCAAAACCCATATTACAATGCCATTTGCTTGTTTACCGATCTATCTACCAGAGTGGTCACATCTCAATGGTAATTGTCTTACAAATTAATTACCTTTTCAATGCTGTAGAAATCTATTATTTTCAATTAGAATTACATTAAAATTTTCAATCAATTTTTATTTCCACAGGATTACTTATGCAGAATTCTTCATTTATATTGGCAAGACCTGTAAACAGACTTCTTTTTTGGATATTGAAACTGTGTAACTTGTGTTTTTTTTCCAATTACCATTCCGGTGGCGCAGCGGTAGAGTTGCTGCCTTACAGCGCTGGAGACCCGGGTTCGATCCCGACTACGGGTGCTGTCTGTACGGAGTTTATACGTTCTCCCCGTGACCTGCGTGGGTTTCATCCGAGATCTTCGATTTCCTCCCACACTCCAAAGACGTGCAGGTTTGTACGTTAATTGGCTTGGTATAATGTAAACTGTCCCTAGTGTGTGTGTGGGATAGTGTTAGTGTGCGGGGATCGCTGGTCGGCACGGACCCAGTGGGCCGAAGGGCCTGTTTCCGCGCTGTGTCTCTAAAACTAAAAACTAAACTAAAATTGACAATTTACACAATTTTGTATCCTGCTTATCGTCATTAAGGATAGCAGAGTCAGGGGGTATGGGGAGAAGGCAGGAACGGGGTACTGGTTGAGAATGATCAGCCATGATCACATTGAATGGTGGTGCTGGCTCGAAGGGTCGAATGGCCTCCTCCTGCACCTATTGTCTATTGTCTATTGTCGCGTTATATTTACTTTAGCCATCTCATTCATTTTGTTCTTGTTTCCCCATAAAAAGTGCCTTTGCTAATGTCCAGCCCTGTTTGAGTGTTTGGGATGATGTTTGGTGTGGCACGGTGGCGCAGCGGTAGAGTTGCTGCCTTACAGCGCCAGAGTCTCGGGTTCGATCCTGACTACGGGTGCTGTCTGTAGGTTTGTACCTTCTCTCCGTGACCTGGTGGGGGGTAGATTTGCTTAGAAGTTAAATTGAACAATTTTTGATCAGATGACCTACTTCAGATAGTTCCTCTGTCCCTCCCTTTCCCTTCCCCCTTCCCAGTTCTCCCACTAGTCTTCCTGTCTCCCACTACATCCTATCTCTGTCCCGCCCCCTCCCCTGATATCAGTCTTAAGATGGGACTTGACCCGAAACTTCACCCATTCCTTCTCTCCTGAGATGCTGCCTGTCCAGCACTTTGTGATACTGCAAGCAGAGAAGACTTGAAGCAAATGGGCTGGATATTAGTGTTTTTTTCTGCCGTATTTTACAAGCGGGGAATTGACACTATAGGTTCATGATAAAGGGAATAACGTCAATGTTTATTGCAAGATAAAGCCCAGTCAACTCGGAAGAAAGATAGTCCGAGGGTCTCCAATGAAGTAGATAGTAGCTCAGGCCTCTCTCTGGTTGTGGTAGGATGATTCAGTTGCCTGATAACAGCTGGGAAGAAACTGTCCCTGAATCTGGAGGTGTGCGTTTTCACATGTGCAGCAGGGAATCGAGTGATATGGATCACGTGCAGGCGGAGGAGATTAGTTTAACCTGGCTTCATGTTCGGCACAGACATTGTGGGCTGAAGGGCCTGTTCCCGTACTGTATTGTTATATGCTTTGGTTTCTGCATTTGTAAGTTCATAAGGGATAGGAGCGGAATTAGGCCTTCGGCCCATCAAGTCTACTCTGCCATTCAATCATGGATGATCTATATTTCTCTCAACCCCATTCTCCTGCCTTCTCCCCATAACCCCTGACACCCGTAATCAAAGAATCCATCAATCTCTGCCTTAAAAATATCTACTGAATGGCCTCCACAGCCTTCTGCGGCAATGAATTCCACAGATTCACCACCCTCTGGCTAAAGAAAATCCTCCTCATCTCCTTCCTGAAGGAATGTCCTTTAATTCTGAGGCTGTGGCCTCTGGTCCTAGGCTCTCCCGCTAATGAAAACATCCTCTCCACATCCACTCTATCCAGGCCTTTCACTATTGGGTAAGTTTCAATGAGGTCCTCCCCTCATTCTACTAAACTCCAGTGAGTACAGGCCCAGTGCCGACAGACGCTCATCATATGTTAACCCACTTCATCCCTGGGATCATTCTCGTAAACCTCCTCTGGACCCTCTCCAATGCCAGCACATCCTTCCTCAGTTACGGGGCCCACAATGTTCTGTGATTATGTTCCTCCTCATCTCCTTCCTAAAGGGACGTCCTTTAATTCTGAGGCTATGACCTCTGATCCTAGACTGTCCCACCAGTGGAAACAACTCTTTGGAGTGAGATAGAGCTCTTGAAGGTAGCGGAGTCAGGGGTTATGGGGAGAAGGCAGGACCGGGTGCTGATAATGGATGATCAGCCACGATCATAGTGAATGGCGGTGTTGGCTCGAAGGGCCAAATGGTCTACTCCTGCCCACTATTGTCTATTGTCTATTCTCTCCACATCCACTCTAACCAGGCCATTCAGTGGTTGGTCTTGCAGCATGTAAACACTGCATACATTTTTTGGTTTGCAATTTTCTTGGATGAAACGTAAGTGTATGCAGGGGAGTGATAGTGACGTGTGTCCGAACGAACATTCAGCGGCTCGGGATGTGAGTAACACATTGAGGATTGACCAGACTGTAGAGCAGGAGTGCCCAGACCAGATGGACTGCTACATCTCAGGTAGGCAGAGAGCCACAGCCTTCTCAAGGGTAATTAGTGGTGGGCAATACCTTGCTCAGCGATGCCCACGTCTCATGAATTAATATAAGAACAGAAGAGGTAGCGGAGTCATTTCAATTAACTCATCAATCTGCTACCAACAAGTAATTTTGCATCCAATTCTACAGCTGAGAGACTTGATTGATTCTGATTATATCCCAAAGCAGCCAGCACAGCAATAGTCCACGGCGGTGCACTTGGAACATGGAATCAATGGTCGGAGCATTTACTAAGTTAAAGAAGCATTGTATAACAAGAATGGCACTTCATTCCACCTCTCCCTAAGTTTCCTATCACTAATTCTGCCTCTCACTAGTTTTTTTTAAAAGATAGATAGGTTGAAATACTTTGATTGAATTGATTTGATTTGATTTGAATTGAATTGAATTAATTGAGTTGAATTGAACTGAATTAATTGGTTTGATTAATTGTATTAAATTAAATTAAATTAAATTGAATTGAATTGAATTGAATTGAATTGAATTGAATTGAATTGAATTGAATTGAATTGAATTGAATTGAATTGAATTGAATTGAATTGAAATGAAAGGAAAGACTCAGCATGGAATCAGGCCCTTTGGCCCATCCAGTCCATGCTGACCATCGATCACCCGTTCACACTAGTTCGATGTCATCCCACTTTCTCAGCCACTCACTGCACACGGGGGTCAATTTACAGAAGCCAGTTACCCGACAAACCCGCACATCTTTGGGACGAGGGAGGAAACCGGAGCAGCCCGGTGGGAACCCACATGGTCACAGGGAGAACGTGCAAACTCCACACAGACAGTACCCGGGGTGAGGATGGAAACCGGGTCTCTGGCATTGCGAGGCACTCGCTCTAACATTGTACCTATTGGAAGTTAGCAAATGGAGGTGAAACAACCCCAGAGAGATGCTGAATATGAAGGTGAGTGGAATTTCAACTCTAGCAGAACGTTGAGCCGACCCAAAATGTCACCTGTCCATTCCCTCCACAGATGCTGCCTGACCGGCTGAGCTTCTCCAGCACTTTGTGCTTTTCTCAAGATTCCAGCATCTGCAGTTCTTTGCAAAGATACTAGAGGAGCAAGATAGACCACTCGACCCTAAAACCCGTAGTACGCCATGGCGCCATTTTAGTCGGCAGAAACTTGCAGAAACATTTTAAAAGAAAAACAACAAAAATCTGTGAATTGATAGATGAGATATATTCTGCATTTTAATGGTATCATCACACATACTGTTCCCCCAAAACACTGATTACACTGCGAGAGGCAGAGCGAGCGGCGGGTTATGCTTACTAAAATGGCGGACGTTACGCTCCTTTGCGTACTACACTTCAGTATAGGCGATTTTAATGGAGTGGTCCATCTTGCTCCTCTAGTATCTTTGGTTCTTTGTGTCTCCAAAGCAGGTCACAATGGATTTAGAACATAGAACAGGACAGCACAGGAACGGGCCCTTCGGCCCACAACATCTCTGCTGTACACGATGACGTTAAACTGATCTCATCTGCCTGGACATGATCCATGTCCTCCTGTTCCTTGCACTTAAACTTTCACCCTCTCACCTTAAAGCTACGCCACGACATTTCCACCCTGGGGACATTTCACGGGGGGAACGTACATCTTTGGAGTGTGGGAGGAAACCGGGGCACCTGGAGAGAACCCACGCAGGTCACGGGGAGAACGTACAAACTCCGTACAGACAGCACCCGTAGTCGGGATGGAACCAGGGTCTCTGGCGCTGTGAGGCAGCAACTCTACTGCTGCGCCACCGTGCCGCCCCAGATTCTTGATAAATTATTTCGACCAATGGCTTCACAAATTCTGCTTGACATTTCCAAAGTTTTCAACTTCAGTTTAAATGCTCAGAGTTGAAACACAGAGTGGGAACAGGCCCTTCGGCCCAACCTGCCCAACCTGCCCACACCGACCAACATGTCCCATCTACCCTCGTCCCACCTGCATGTGTTTGGTCCATTTCCCGCCACATGCATGATCAGATGCAGAAGTAATCATATGTACAGATTTAGATTTAGATTTAGATTTAGAGATACAGCGTGGAAACAGGCCCTTCGGCCCACCGGGTCCGCGCCGCCCAGCGATCCCCGCACATTAACACTATCCTACACACACTAGGGACAAATTTTTTTTTAACATTTGCCCAGCCAATTAACCTACAAACCTGTACGTCTTTGGAATGTGGGAGGAAACCGAAGATCTCGGAGAAAACCCACGCAGGTCACGGGGAGAACGTACAAACTTCGTACAGACGGCGCCCGTAGTCAGGATCGAACCTGAGTCTCCGGCGCTGCATTCGCTGTAAGGCAGCAACTCTACCGCTGCGCCACCGTGCCGCCACCCATGTAATATGGGTTGACAACCTATTTGGTTAGATCGAAAGGTAACGCCATATAATTAAGCATTAAATTTGAAATGGATTCTTGATTAGTGCGGGGGTCAGGGGTTACGGGGAGAAAGCAGGAGAATGGGGTTAGGAGGGAGAGATAGATCGGCCATGATTGAATGGAGGAGTAGACTGGATGGGCCGAATGGCCTAATTCTGCTCCTGGAACTAATGAGAAGTTTGGAGTCACTTGCAGGGCAGCAAGTTGACTTACATTTATCAAACTCCCCCAAAAATGCCAGTTCAAATAAAATACAGGAAATTCCTTGCAAACTCCCCGTGACCTGCACGGGTTTTCTCCGAGATCTTCGGTTTCCTCCCGCACTCCAAAGACGTACAGGTATGTAGGTTAATCGGCTGGGCAAATGTAAAAATTGTCCTTAGTGGGTGTAGGATAGTGTTAGTGTGCAGGGATCGCTGGGCGGCGCGGACCCGGTGGGCCGAAGGGCTTGTTTCTGCTCTGTATCTCTAAATCTAAAACTTGGTCCTTAAATTGGATGCTGACCGGAGGTGTACCTCATTTGCACGGAAGTCATTGGAATGAGTAGAATTAGTCTCTGCGCTGCTGTGGAGTGGAATGTAGAGTTTTCTCAATTAATTATTCCAAAGCATTAGCATCATCTGGAGATAATAGTTTAGCTCTCTTATTTAGAGTTTATGTGGAGAGGCATATCACAGCTGCTGTCAAAATATAACTACTTTTTTTTGGCTAGGTGTCTCATCTGGTGTGTTGAAATTATCTCTGGCATTCAACCACAAACATGCACTCACCTTATATCCCAAAGGATTTTAGGAATTCTCTGTCTCATTAGAAATGCTTGCTTACCTTTGACAGAAAGGAGAAAAAAAAGCTCCTTATTTGATATGTGGGAAGGAACTGCAGCTGCTGGTTTAAACCGAAGGTAGACACAAAAGGCTGGAGTAACTCAGTGGGACAGGCAGCGTCTCTGGAGAAAAGGAGTGATTGAATGGGCGACGTTTTCGGGTCGAGACCCTTCTTCAGACTGAAGAAGGGTCTCCAGCCGAAACGTCACCCATTCATTCATTCCTTCTCTCCAGAGATGCTGCCTGTCCTGCTGAGTTACTCCAGCTTTTTGTATCCATCCTTATCTAATATACTGTAGATCCGGTTATACGCCAGAAAGACGTGGGCCTTTTATATGTGGTGGTATGGAGTGCCAACAATACAAAATATAGCACGGTTTATTCCTAGATTTTCTTTTAGAGATACAGTGTGGAAGCTGGCACATCACCCCGTAGGCTAACACTGAGGGACAATTTATAATTTTTTACAGAAGCCAATTAACCTACAAACCTTTAGAAAGGTCTCGACCCGGAACGTCACCCATTCAATCTCTCCAGAGTTGCTGCCTGTCCCGCTGAGTTACTCCAGCGTTTTGCGTCTATCTTTGGTGTAAACCAGCATCTGCTAGTTCCTTCCTACACATAAACCTTTACTTTAGTATAGTTTCGAGATACAGCGCGGAAACAAGTCCTTAGGCCCACCGGGTTCGATCCTGACTACGGGTGTTGCCTGTACGGAGTTTGTACGTTCTCCCCGTGACCTGCGTGGGCTTTCTCCGGGTGCTCCGGTTTCCTCCCACACTCCAAAGACGTGCAGGTTTGTAGGTTAATTGGCTTCTGTAAAAAATTGTAAATTGTCCCTAACGTGTAGGATAGTGTTAGTGTGCAAGGATCGCTGGTCGGCGCGGACTCGGTGGGCCGAAGAGCCTGTTTCTGCGCTGCATCTCCAAACTAAACACAACTGACAACTCTTGCACTACCACGCACTTGTCTTTTAAAAAAATATCTTTTGCACTAATGTCGTGTTGTGTAAGATAGGTTTGTGAAACTACTGTAAGGAAGATTTTCATTGTACCTACCTTACCATACCATACTAGTGCATATGACAATAAACTCGACTTAGCCTGGCTTGATGACTATTACTGAGCTAACTATATCTGCAGCATTGCATGTGTAATGTTGGTAAAGATGTCATTTGACATTACCTTTGTCGTTTCACCTGTGTTGGTCTGTAGAATTTGTTGCCACAGGTGGCTGTGAAGGCCAAGTCAATGGATATTTTTAAGGTGGAGATTGATAGGATTAGTACGGGTGTCAGGGGTTATGGGGAGAAGGCAGGATAATGGGGAGAGATAGATCAGCCATGATTGAGTGGCGGTGTAGACTTGATGGGCCGAATGGCCAAATTCTGCTCCATTAACCTCTGAACTTATAATTTGTAATGGAGATAACTGTTATAGGTCCACACTTTGTTCCTGTAAGTTCAACATGGGTAAAGAGAGAGAGAATCAGGAGAGTCTATAATGATCTATTGTCACTTGGCCCGGACAGAACAAAACCATTCTTACTTGCAGCAGCACAACAGAATATGTAAACATAGTGCACTGCAAACAATATAATAAACGAGGAATATATATGAATATGAAAAAAAACCTGCCCCACACATCTCTGTTAAACCTTCCTCCTTTCGCCTGAGAGCTATGTCTCTGGTGTTGGCCATGTGGACCCTAGAAGAAAGGTTCTGTCTACCTTATCCAGGCCTCTCAACGTTTCTATCAAGTCTCCCCTCAACCTCCGATGTTTTAGCCACTTTGTCTTTAATGTTGGTTGTGTTCACTGAGAATTAAACTCCGCGCACAGCCACTGATAATGTTTCTTTTTCCCTGCGTGGTTTTTATCCAACATGTCTGGAAACCACACACTAACTGAAGGAGTTAACATTTTATTTATGTATTTGTGTGTGAATCAATCCATGCATGTATATATGTGATGATATATATATATATATATATAAGGTATATATACACATAAACACACATACATGCACACATAGACACACACATACATATATATGTGTATGTGTATGTGTTTGTGAATGTATATGTATATATATATATATATGTGTGTTTGTGTGTGTGTTTGTGAGTGTATATGTGTATATATATATATATATATGTGTGTGTGTGTTTATTCACAAAATGCTGGAGTAACTCAGCGGGACAGGCAGCATCTCAGGAGAGAAGGAATGGGTGACGTTTCGTGTCGAGACCTTTCTTCAGACCTGAAGAAGGTCTGAAGAAGGGTCTCGACCCGAAACGTCACCCATTCCTTCTCTCCAGAGATGCTGCCTGTCCCGCTGAGTTACTCCAGCACTTTGTTTCTATCTTCTTCTCTTGCTTCTCTTCTCGTCTCTTATCTGATTACAATGACACTAATCGCGTGTCACGGGGATGATTCTGCCATTCACGGTACCTGGGGCCATACACTGCACGCTGGTGTGTGTGTTTGGCATTCCAAATGCACAATAATAAAGCATCACCTGGTTACTCTTTTAAGTTAGTTTAGTTTAGTTTAGTTTAGTTTAGTTTAGAGATACAGCGCAGAAACAGGCCGTCCGGCCCACTGAGTCTGCGCCGACCAGCGATCCCCGCACACTAACACCATCCTACACACACCAGGGATAGTTTTATATTTTATACCAAGCAAATTAACCTACAAACGTGGAATCAGGCCCTTCAGCCCACTGGGTCCATGCTGACCAGCGGTCACACCGCACACTAGCACTATCCTACACACACGAGGGACAATTTACAATTCTTACCGAAGCCATTGAACCCACAATCCTACACATCTTTGGAGTGTGGAAGGAAACCGGAGCACCCGGAGAAAACCCACGCAGGTCACGGGGAGAACGTACAAACTCCGTACAGACAGCACCCGTAGTCAGGATCAAAACTGAGTCCCTGGCGCTATGAGGCAGCAACTCTACTGCTGCGCCACCGTGCCACCACTTTTCCCTGCAACCTCCTAAGATAATTTGAAACAAAGCGCCATTTTTAATTCGACAATATTTGGAAAAAGCATGGTAGGGCATGTCAGCAGTGGAATGTGTGTACCAAAACATGGCACGGTGGCGCAGCGGTAGAGTTGCTGCCTTACAGCGAATGCAGCTCCATAGACCCGGTTTCGATCCCGACCACGGGCGCCGTCTGTACGGAGTTTGTACGTTCTCCCCGTGACCTGCGTGGGTTTTCTCCGAGATCTTCGGTTTCCTCCCACACTCCAAAGACGTACAGGTTTGTAGGTTAATTGGCTTGGCAAATGTAAAAAATGTCCCCTGTGGATATAGGATGGTGTTAATGTGCGGGAATCGCTGGTCGGCGCGGACCCGGTGGGCCGAAGGGGCCTGTTTCCTCGCTGTATCTCTAAACTAAACTAAACTAAACTAAACTAAACTAAACATGAATGTAAGGTAGATAATATCTTTTAAAAAAACGCTAAATGTCTTAGTATGCTGGTCACGATTGACTACTAGGGCAAAATTACTTCCAGCTCTCAATATTCTGGACTCCAGACAACGTTTAAAACATTTACCCTCAAGTCCACTAATAGTAGCTTTAGAAACAGTAAGTAGCTTGGGAAATATGTCGGCTAAATTGTGTTTTTAATGTAGAAAATCTCAACTAGCCTGAAGAAAATTATGTGTTTGATTCCCTGACCATTCCAATTACAATCAAAGACTTTACCATAATGCTTTTCAATTCAATGGAATCATCCTTGCCTCATTTTCTTGACAATTTATTACGATAATTTTCCAAATGACCCAGAAAAAAAAAAGCCTTTTAAGTGGCACATGCGTTTGACTAATAGAATTACAAATTTGAGGCAGTGCCCAATTTATGTTATCAGTCCCAGATCAATTCTTTCATCAGCCACAGATCAATGGCTGAGGCAACAATATTTTTATTGTGCGTTAAAAGCAGTATGTGACATAAACCGACAGAGACAGACTTTAAGGCAGGAGGCACGGTGGCGCAGCGGTAGAGTCGCTGCCTCACAGCGCCAGAGACCCCGGTTCGATCCCGACTACAGGCGCTGTCTGTACGGAGTTTGTATGTTCTCCCCGTGACCTGCGTGGGTTTTCACCAAGCCAATTAACCTACAAACCTGTACGTCTTTGGAGCGTGGGAGGAAACCGAAGATCGTGGAGAAAACCCATGCAGGTCACGGGGAGAACGTGCAAACTCCGTACAGACGGCGCCCGCAGTCCGGATCGAACCCGGGTCTCTGGCGCTGTGAGGCATGATATTCCGCTGTGTATGGTTAATATCCAGGAACTCCGTGCCCACTTACGTTTACTCTGCAGTTTAATGCAGCGGGCAAAAATAGTTTGTTATTTCTCTCTCCTCTGTTGAGCTGTAAACTCCTCAAGATCGGCGTTGTACCCTTGCTTGTATCTCCAATGTATTTGTGGTTCAATCAATCTTTGTGGCAGTTTTAGCTTCAGTCATGCTCCAGCAGTATGCTTATCCCACCATTTTACGTGATCGGTCAAGCAACATTACTGGAGGTTGCGCAATGCAGGCTGTAACCTAAACGCAGCTGTGAGAATATTCAGTCTGAAGAAGGGTCTCGACCCGAAACGTCACCCATTCCTTCTCTTCTGAGATGCTGCCTGACCTGCTGAGTTACTCCAGCATTTTGTGACTTCGATTGGTACCAGCATCTGCAGTTATCTTCTTACACTAATGAGAATATTCTGCTCAGTCTACTGCCTCGGCAAGGCCAGCAGCAGAATCAAGGACCAGTCACACCCCGGCCACTCCCTCTTCTCACCCCTCCCATCGGGAAAAAAGGTACAGAAGTGTGAATAGATACGCAGGGAATGGAAGGATGTCGATCACGTGCAGAGACGGTCTTGTTCCTGTGCTGTACCGTCCTATACGCTTTGTTCTCATAATGCCTGAGCAAATGCAATTAATCTTCTAACTCCCAGACCATCACACAAACCAACCTCCCTCCCATTGACTCCATCTACACCTCGCGCTGCCTCGGCAAGGCCAGCAGCAGAATCAAGGACCAGTCACACCCCGGTCACTCCCTCTTCTCCCCTCTCCCATCCCCGAAGGACCGGTTTCCACGCTGTGTCTCCAAACTCTAAAGTCCAATAGTAGGGGAAAAGAAACTGCAGATGTTGGTTTAAAATCGAAGGTCGATACAAAATGCTGGAGTAACTCAGCGGGTCAGGCAGCATCTCTGGAGAGAAGGACTGGGTGATGTTCCAGGTCGAGACCCCTGAAGAAGGGTCTCGACCCGAAACGCCACCATTCCTTCTCTCCAGAGATGCTGCCTGACCCATTGAGTTACTCCAGCATTTTGTGTCTATAGTTTAATAGTTTTATATTGTCACTATAACTTAGCAAAATGATTAAACTCTGTAATTGGGTACGGGATAATTTTCCCACAAACTTATACCAAAGATTTGAAAACGCCACGATATGTCAGATCCAATTGATTTTTCACCGCATGAAATAATTAGCTGTGTGCTGCATGCAAAACTCAACATTAATGTGTTCAATGCTTGTTTGAGGTCAGAAAGGAACAAGTACACACTAAGCTACATTTACCAACAACTATTTTCCATCAAATACCTTTGCCACTCAAATGCTAAATTTAAAATATGAATAACAATTAAACATATTATTAAAATAACATACACTGAAAAAACACTTAACCTATGTGTATGTTTGGAGGTGCTGGGACATTGGTACCACCGTACACCCATCGCGGTGGCACGGTGGGGCAGCGGTAGAGTTGCTGCCTCACAGCGCCGGAGACCCGAGTTTGATCCCGACTACGGGCGCTGTCTGTACGGAGTTTGTACGTTCTCCCCCGTGACCTGCGTGGGTTTTCTCAGAGATCTCTGGTTTCGTCCCACACTCCAACGACGTACAGGTTTGTAGGTCGATTGACATTGTTTAGTTCATAAGGTCATGTGAGAGGATTAGAATTAGGCCATTCGGCCCATCCAGTCTACTCCTCCATTCAATCATGCTGATCTATCTCTCCCTCCTAACCCCATTCTCCTGCCTTCCCCCCATAACCCCTGACACCCGCACTAATCAAGAATCTCCGCCTCTAAAATACCCCTTGACTTGGCCTCCACAGCTGCCTGTGGCAATGAATTCCACAAATTCACCACCCTCTGACTAAAGAAATTCCTCCTCATTTCCTTTCTAAAGGTACGTCCTTTTATTCTGCAGCTGTGCCCTCTGGTCCTAGACTCTCCCACTCGGCACTCTCCCGGTAGGCAGCGGAGAAGACAAACTACATCATGAGGATGTTTCCAGGCCTAGAGGGTCTGACCTTCAGGGAGAGGTTGAGTAGGCTGCAACTCTATTCCTTGGAGCACAGGAGGATGAGGGGTGATCTTATGGAGGTGTATAGAATCATGAGGGGAATAGATCGAGTAGATGCACAGAGTCTCTTGCCCAGAGTAGGTGAGTCGAGGACCAGAGGACATAGGTTTAAGGTGAAGGGAAAAAGATTTAATAGGAATCTGAGGAGTAACCTTTTCACACAGGTGGGTGTATGGAACAAGCTGCCAGAGGAGGTAGTTGAGGCTGGGACTATCCCAATGTTTAAGAAACGGTTAGACATGTACATGGATAGGACAGGTTTGGAGGGATGTGGACCAAGCACAGGCAAGTGTGACATGTAGCTGGGACATTGTTGGCCGGTGTGGGCAAGTTGGGCCGAGGGGCCTGTTTCCACACTGTATCACTCTCTGACTATGATTACCCTTTGTTGCAAGATTGAACAAATTCCATGCATGCTTAGTTGACAAAGGTGTTCATGTATATTTAGTTCTTTACTGTTCTGAAAGTGAAGAAAACACATCCCTCATCCTCCGTAATCTTGGGCCAATTTATTTGGCAGTACCATTCAATTCATCTCATCTACAGAATAAGCTCATTATTTTTCTTCTGCCGTGCCCTAGAATCGTATTCAACCCACACTCAACTTGCAGATGGTATGAACGTGTCAGAAATAATATTGTTTCTGTGGTTTTTATTATGATGAGTTTCAATCGTGCAAAATAATAGTGGAAACATAAAATGTCAGAAAATTAATTATTTTTGAGCATACGGCAAACCCTCCTTTGATCAGACCCCTTTATAACGGATTTTAGTTATAGCGGACTGACTTAGCAACAGCAGACCATGCCAACAGATTCACCCAGAGAGTTGTGAGTCAATAGACAATAGACAATAGGTGCAGGAGGAGGCCATTCGGCCCTTTGAGCCAGCACCGCCATTCAATGTGATCATGGCTGATCATTCTCAATCAGTACCCCGTTCCTGCCTTCTCCACATACCCCCTGACTCCACTATCCTTAAGAGCTCTATCTCGCTCACTCTTGAATGCATTCAGAGAATTGGCCTCCACTGCCTTCTGAGGCAGAGAATTCCACAGATTCACAACTCTCTGACTGAAAAAGTTTTTCCTCATCTCAGTTCTAAATGGCCTACCCCTTATTCTTAAACTGTGGCCCCTTGTTCTAGACCCCCCCCAACATTGGGAACATGTTTCCTGCCTCTAACGTGTCCAACCCCTTAATAATCTTAGACGTTTCTGTGTCTTAAATCTGTGGAATTCTCTGCCACAGGAGGCAGTGGAGGCCAATTCACTGGGTGTTTTCAAGGGAGAGTTAGATTTAGCTCTTAGGGCTAATGGAATCAAGGGATATGGTGAGAAAGCAGGAACGGGGTACTGATTTTGGGTGATCAGCCATGATCATATTGAATGGCGGTGCTGGCTCGAAGGGCCAAATGGCCTACTCCTGCACCTATTTTCTATGTTTCTACGTTTCTATGTTTAACAGACCCCTTCGTAATGGATTTATGTTATAGCGGACTGACCTGCCAACAGCAGACCATGCCACACCTGTTCATGACCAGCCTACACTGTACACGAGCACTATCCTACACACGAGGTGCAATTTCTACTGAAGCCAAGTAACCCACAAACCTGTACATGTTTGGAGTGTGGGAGGAAACCGAGTTCCCGGAGAAAACCCACGCAGGTCACGGGGAGAACGTACAAACTCCGTACAGACAGCGCCCGTAGTCAGGATCGAACCCGGGTCTCTGGCGCTGTAAGGCAGCAACTCTACCGCTGCGCCACCGTGCCGCCCTTTCATACTTTATGAAGAAAACATAGACCATGAAAGTAATTAAAATATTTAATTTTAAGCAAATTGCAGGATTTGAAGCATAAAGCATGAAAGTACCAGGACAGGCTGAAATTATTTCGGTTTTCTGATTCTGTACACCCGGCTTCACCTGTTAATATATTTTCGGAATAATATTATTTATAACCATTCCAAGTCTATTAATCACAGTGTTAGCAATCATTCATTTTAAACTGCAGAGCCTAGGCTGAAATAACAGATGTCAATTCCTCCAGATGTTTAGCAATGATTATTTCAATTTGTTCAGGAATATATTTTTAATCTTTACAAATCAGAAGAATTTTAATTCCTATAACCTTCATCAAGCAAATGGCGTATAACATAAGCCATTCACCACATCAAACTGTCGTTCAATTAGCACACAGTTAGAATGTGTGGCAATGAACTGCAGATGCTGGTTTATACCAAAAATAGACAAAAAGTGCTGGAGTAACTCAGCGGGGTCAGGCAGCATCTCTGGAGAGAAGGAATGGGTGACGTTTCGGGTCGGGTCCCTTCTTCAGATTTCTTCAGGCATCTGTTTAAGGGTCTCGACCCGAAACATCACCTATTCCGTTTCTCCAGAGATGCTGCCTGACCCCGCTGAGTTACTCCAGCACTTTTGGTCTATTTTTGGTATAAACCAGCATCTGCAGTTCCTTCCCACACTAAACATAGATGAAGTGTTTCTGATATTATATGCAACACATCATATTACCAGATTATGGGAGGAATTGATCGGGTAGACGCACAGAATCACTTGCCCAGAGTTTGGGAATCGAGAAGCAGAGGACATAGGTTTAAGGTGAGGGGGGGGAAAGATTTAATAGGAACCTGAGGGGTAACCATTTCACACAGAGGGTGGTGGGTTTAATGGAACAAGCTGCCGGAGGAGGTACTTGAGGCAGGGACTATCGCAATGTTTAAGAAACAGTTAGAAAAGTACCATGGGCAGGACAGGTTTAGAGGGTAGACACAAAAAGCTGGAATAACTCAGCGGGTCAGGCAGCATCTCCGGTGAGAAGGAATAGGTGATGTTCATTTCAGTTTAGTTTAGTTTAGTTTATTGTCACGTGTACCGAGGTACAGTGTAAAGCTTTTGTTGCGTGCTAGCCAGTCAGTGGAAAGACAATACATGATTACAATCCAGCCATTTATGGTGTACAGATACAGGGTAAGGGAATAACGTTTAGTGTGAGATAAAGCCAGCAAAGTCCGATCAAGGATAGTCCTCTCTGGTTGTGGTGGGATTTTTTTAAATTTTAGATTTTTAGAGACACAGCACGGAAACAGGCCCTTCGGCCCATCTAGTCCGTGCCGCCCAGCGATCCCCGCACATTAACATTATCCTACACACACTAGGGACAATTTTTACATTTACCCAGTCAATTAACCTGCATACCTGTACGTCTTTGGAGTGTGGGAGGAAACCGAAGATCTCGGAGAAAACCCACGCAGGTCACGGGGAGAACGTACAAACTTCGTACAGACGGCGCCCGTGGTCTGGATCGAACCTGAGTCTACGGCGCTGCATTCGCTGTAAGGCAGCAACTCTACCGCTGCGCCACCGTGCTGAAGAGGGACGGTTCAGTTGCCTGATAACAGCTGAGAAGAAACTGCCCCTGAATCTGGAGGTGTGCGTTTTCACACTTCTGTACCTTTTGCCCGATGGGAGTGGGGAGAAGAGGGAGTGGCCGGGGTGCGACTGGTCCTTGATTATGCTGCTGGCCTTGCCGAGGCAGCGTGAGGTGTAGATGGAGTCGATGGAAGGGAGGTTGGTTGGTGTGATGGTCTGGGCTGCGTCCACATTTTGCTGCAATCTCCTGAGGTCTCGGATGGAGTTCCTTCCTACGCATTGGTTTCAGTGGGATATGGGCCAAAGCATGTGGGACATGGGCAGGTGGGACTAGTGTAGATGGGGGCATGTTGGTTGGTGTGGGCAAGTTGGGGCGAAGTTGCCTATTTCCACGCTGTGTGACACTGAGGGTTGCCGGATCAGTCGGGACATCCCGTATTTTGGGCTAAATTAGTTTGTCCCGTACGGGACCGCCCTTGTCCCGTATTGGTAGGGTTGCCAACTCCCTCCCTCCAAAATAAGGGACAAAAGGTGACGTCACCACCCCGCGCCCCCACGTGACCTCACCCAGCCAGCGGCCACGTGCTCCTGCTCCACCAATGGCGGCCGCCATTGGTGGAGCGGGAGCACGTGTCCGCTGGCTGGGTGAGGTCACGTGGGGCGCGGGGCGGTGACGTCACCCCATTGTCCCTTATTTGGGAGTGAGGAAGTTGGCAACCCTAGTGACACTCTGAGCCTATGACTCTTAAAAGGAAAGGTAAACTGTATTAAATAAACTCGCTCTGCAGAATCTGAAATAAAATACACTGCCTGGCTCTCGAAGGGTTGAGTGACATAAAAATATTATCAGTGGAAAGTAATTATGTGCTTTGGAGGATTTCTTCTCTCGCCATGATTAAATAGCTGTTCAAACATGAGAACCCGGACTAACTGTGTGGAGTCATTTCACTCTCATTTGGATTTCCTATTCGGAGAAGCACTTGAGAGGGAATAGTTTTTTTCTAATAACATCACTGTAAGAAATTTGATGACTTTTTAAAGTGACCTGCACAGCAATCTTATATCGTATTGAGTATAATTGGAGGAAACTAGGGATGTTCAGTTTAGTTTAGTTTAGCTTAGTTTAGAGGTACGCGTTGGAAACTGTCTGAAGAAGGGTCTCGACCCGAAACGTCACGCATTCCTTTCTCTCCAGAGATGCTGCCCGACCCCCTGAGTTACTCCGGCATTTTGTGCCTACCTTCAGCTTGGAAACAGGTTGGCTTGGTTTTCTACGTCATAGTCACTGAGTGACATAGTGTGGATACAGGCCCTTCGGCCCAACTTGCCCACACCGGCCAACAATGTCCCAGCTACGCCAGTCCCACCTGCCTGCGTTTGGCCCGTATCCTTCCAAACCCGTCTTACTGTTTCATAAATGTTGGGATAGTCCCAGCCTCAACTACCTCCTCTGGCAGCTCGTTCCATACACCCACCACCCTTTGTGTGAAAAAGTTGCCCCTCAGATTCCTATTAGTCTTTTCCCCCTTCACCTTAAACCTATGTCCTCTGGTCCTCGATTCACCTACTCTGGGCAAGAGACACTGTGCATCTACCCGATCTATTCCTCTCATGGTTTTATACACCTCTCTAAGATCACCCCTCATCCTCCTGCGCTCCAAGGAATAGAGACCCAGCCTGCTCAACCCCTCCCTGCAGCTCAGACCCTCGAGATAATCAAGAGTGTTTTAATGTCATATGTCTCACACAGAACAATGAAATAAACAATATAATCAACGAGAAAATAAAAGTTCATATATGCACACACACACATATTTAGTTTTAGTTTAGTTTAGAGATACTGAGCGGAAACTGGCCCTTCGGCCCATCGAGTCCGCACCGACCAGTGATCCCCGCACACTAACACTATCCTACACACACAATAGACAATAGACAATAGGTGCAGGAGGAGGCCATTCGGCCATTCGAGCCAGCACTGCCATTCAATGTGATCATGGCTGATCATTCTCAATCAGTACCCCGTTCCTGCCTTCTCCCCATACCCCTGACTCCGCTATCCTTAAGAGCTCTATCTAGCTCTCTCTCAGAATTGGCCTCCACTGCCTTCTGAGGCAGAGAATTCCACAGATTCACAACTCTCTGACTGAAAAAGTTTTTCCTCATCTCCGTTCTAAATGGCCTACCCCTTATTCTTAAACTGTGGGCCCTGGTTCTGGACTCCCCCAACATTGGGAACATGTTCCCTGCCTCTAACGTGTCCAACCCCTTAATAATCTTAATTGTCACACTAGGGACAATTTACATTTATACCAAGCCCATGAACCTACAAGCCTGTCTGTCTTTGGAGCGTGGGAGGAAACCAAAGATCTCGGAGAAAGCCCACGCAGGTCACGGGACGGCATAGACGGAGGAATTGGGAGTTGGGGATAGAGACTCCGTCACAGGAGACAGACTAGTGACCGATATCTATTACAAACCCACTGACTTCCCACAGCTATCGAGACACTTCTTCCCACCTCTCATCCCAATTCCTCCGTCTACGCCGCATCTGCGCCCATACCAGGTCATCAGAGATGTCCTCATTCTTTACGGACCGGGGCTACCCCTCTTGCATCATCGATGAGGCTCTCACTAGGGTCTCCTTGATATCCCGCAGCTCCGCCCTTGCTCCCCCCTCCCCCCAGAGTCCCCATTGTCCTCACCTTCCACCCCATCAGCCGTCGCGTACAGCACATAATCCTCCAACATTTTCGCCACCTCCAACGGGATCCCACTACTGGCCACATCTTCCCATATCCACCCCTTTATCCTTTCCGCAGAGACGGTTCCCTCCGCAACTCCCTGGTCCACTCGTCCCTTCCCATCCACACCACCCCCTACCCGGGCACTTTCCCCTGCAACCACAGGAGGTGCAACACCTGTCCCTTTACCTCCCCCCCTCGACTCCATCCAAGGACCCAAACAGTCTTTTCAGGTGAGACAGAGGTTCACTTGCACCTCCGTCAACCTCATCTACTGTATCCGTTGTTCCAGGTGTCAACGTCTGTACATCGACTAGACCAAGTGCAGGTTCGACAAACGTTTAGCTGAATACCTCCGCTCAGATCGCCTAAACCTACCTGATCTCCCGGTGGCTCAGCACTTTAACTCCCCTCCCAATCCCAGTCTGACCTTTCTGTCCTGGGTCTCCTCCATTGTCAGAGTGAGGCCCAGTGCAAATTGGAGGAACAGCACCTCATATTTTGCTTGGGCAGCTTACACCCCAGCGGTATGAACATTGACTTCTCTAACCGAATAGCCCTTGCTTTCCCTCTCTCTCCATCCCCTCCCCTTATCCCAGTTCTCCCACCAATCTTACTGTCTCCGAATTCATTCTATCCCCACCCCGGCCCCTCCCCTGACATCAGTCTGAAGAAGGGTCTCGACCCGAAACGTCACCCATTCCTTTCTCTCCAGAGATGCTGCCTGACCCCGCTGAGTCACTCCAGCACTTTGTTTCTATCTTCTTCTCTTACTTCTCTTCTGGTCTCTTATCTGATTACAATGACACTAATCGCGTGTCACGGAGATGATTCTGCCATTCACGGTACCTGGTGTGTGTGTTTGGCATTCCATTGGGAGGAAACCGAAGATCTCAGAGAAAACACACGCAGGTCACGGGGAGAACGTACAAACTCCGTACAGACCGTGCCCGTAGTCAGGATCGAACCTGAGTCTCCGGCGCTGCTCTCGCTGTAAGACAGCAACTCTACCGCTGCGCCACCGTGCCGCCCTACTCTGAGGCTATGACCTCTGGTCCCAGACTCATCCTTTCCACATCCACTCTATCAATGCCTATCTATCTAAGCACGGGTTACTTGAAGTTAGAAAAATCAAAATCAATCCACGCTCGCCCCCTCCCCTGACATCAGTCTGAAGCCGGGTCTCGACCCGAAACATCGCCCATTCCTTCTCTCTAGAGATGCTGCCTGACCCGCTGAGTTACTCCAGCATTTTGTGTCTGCCTTAAAAGTAAAGACTAACGAGCCTCAAGAGAGACTGGAGATTATACAACTTCATTTCCCACTTAACAGTAGATTGTTGAACTTCACGGTTGCAGGAGCATTTAATGCTGTTAATGAATTGCCTGGTTTAAGATTAACTGAATAATGGATAGAGGATTCAGAAACATAGAAACATCGAAAATAGGTGCAGGAGTAGGCAATTCGACCCTTCGAGCCAGCAATATGATCATGGCTGATCATCCAAAATCAGTACCCCGTTCCTCTGAACTAAAACACTAAGCTAAAGTTAAGAGTCAAGAATATTTTATTTTTCATATGTCGCAGAAAGATCAATGAAATTCTTACTTGCAATAGCAAAACAGAATGTGTTCTGTTAGATGCAACATTTTAGTTAGATATTCAACGCAAATTGGGGTCGAAGGTCCTGTTTCCACGCTGTATCTCTGAACTAAACTAAACTGGTTTTCTTTAGAAGGGTCTGAAGAAGGGTCTCTACCCGAAACGTCACCCATTCCTTCTCTCCTGAGATGCTGCCTGACCTGCTGAGTTACTCCAGCATTTTGTGAATAAATGGTTTTCTTTATTTTCGTATTGGGGTGGCGTTGATGAGATGTCAGTGTTGGTTGACGATGGACGATTTTACTGTCCATTCCGGATCGTCTTCGACAAGTTCTTGCTGAGCCACCACACTAGGGTTGCCAACTTCCATCACTCCCAAATAAGGGACAAAAAACGGTGACGCCGCCGCCACCCCGCGCCCCAGACGTGACCTCACCCAGCCCAGCGGCCACGCGCTCCCGTTCCACCAATGGCGGCTGCCATTGGTGTAGCGGGAGCACGTGGCCGCTGGCTGGGTGAGGTCACGCGGGGCGGTGAGGTCGCCCTTTTTGTCCCGTATTTGGGAGCGAGGAAGTTGGCAACCCCTACTAATACGGGACAAGGGCGGTCCCGTACGGGACAAACTAATTTAGCCCAAAATACGGGAAGTCAAGTCAAGTCAAGTTTATTTGTCACATACACACACATGATGTGCAGCGAAATGAAAGTGGCAATGCCTGCGCAATGTGCACAAAAAAGAATTACAGTTACAGCATATAAATAAAGTTATAGACAAGACAAAATTTAGTCTCTGGAGTTATAAAAGTTAACAGTCCTGATGGCCTGTGGGAAGAAACTCCGTCTCATCCTCTCCGTTTTCACAGCGTGACAGCGAAGGCGTTTGCCTGACCGTAGCATCTGGAACAGTCCGTTACTGGGGTGGCAGGGGTCCCTCATGATCTTGCTTGCTCTGGATCTGCACCTCCTGATGTATAGGTCCTGCAGGGGGACGAGTGTAGTTCCCATGGTGCGTTCTGCCAAATGCACTACTCTCTGCAGGGCCATCCTGTCCTGGGCAGAGCTCAGACTGTAATGTCCCGGCTAATACGGGACAGTTGGCAACCCCTACACCACACTGCACTCTTAGGACTAGAGTGTATCTGCTAGACCTGGTGAGAACAAAGCTATACCTGCCAACACGCCAACTCATCAGTGATGCTTTTGCAAGGATAATGTGCCTGTTACTATTGTTCACCTTTCTTCAACTGCATTAACTATTTTATTTTCCTCAAGTAAATGCAGACCGTCTTTGAAAATATTACACTGGGTAAGTTGAATCATTAATTTTAGGTCATAAGATGATAAGTGATAGGAGTAGAATTAGGCCATTCGGCCCATCAATTCTACTCCGCCATTCAACCATGGCTGATCTATCTCTCCCTCCCAACCCTATTCTCCTGCCTTCTCCCCATGACCTCTAACACCCATACTAATCAAGAATCTATCTATCTCTGCCTTAGAAATATCCACTGACTTGGCCTCCACAGCTTTCAGTGGCGAAGAATTCCACAGATTCACCACCCTCTGACTAAAGAAATTCCTCCTCATCTCCTTCCTAAAAAAAACGTCCTTTAATTCTGACGTTATGACCTCTAGTCCTAGTCTCACACTAGTGGAAACATTCTCTCCACGTCCACTCTATCCAAGCCTTTTTCAGTCAGAGAGTTGTAAACCTGTGGAATTCTCTGCCTCAGAAGGCAGTGGAGGCCAATTCTCTGAATGCATTCAAGAGAGAGCTAGATAGAGCTCTTAAGGATAGCGGAGTCGGGGGGTATGGGAAGAAGGCAGGAACGGGGTACTGATTGAGAATGATCAGACATGATCACATGGCCTATTCCTGCACCTATTGTCTATTGTCTATTCACTATGGTCTGGTCTGCGACTGCAGATATCCAGACCACACCATCCCACACATCGTGAATGACTGCTCACTGAGGCTTTTCCCTGGTGGCATCAAGGCCTTCCACCCAGTAACTGATGCTGCCCTGCCCTGGCCTGGATGTCCACCCTTGACCTACAACTTTAGGCTGTGCACGCCATATGCAAGAAGAAGAATATAGGCCCAGTGCTGTCAAACGCTCATCATATGTTAAGAGTAGGTTTAGAAATACAGAGCGGATCCAGTAGAGATACAGTGGTGTGAAGAGGTTTCCCTCTTCCCTGTTAAGAGTAGGTTTAGAAATACAGAGCGGATCCAGTAAAGATACAGGCCCACCGAGTCCGCGCCGACCAGCGATCCCCGCGTACTGGCACTATCCTACACACACTGGGGACAGTTTACAATTACACCCAGCCAATTAACCTACAAACCTGCACGTCTTTGGAGTGTGGGAGGAAACCAAAGATCTCGGAGGAAACCCACGCAGGTCACGGGGAGAACGTACAAACTCCGCACAGACGGCGCCCGTGGTCGGGATGGAACCCGGGTCTCCAGCGCTGTGAGGCAGCAACTCTACCGCTGCGCCACCGTGCTGTCTGGTGATTGTGTACTACATTCTCATTATTTATTTATTTGCTTATATATTTCAATTTATTTTAGCTTGTGACACAAATAAAACTCCTCTTGTAAACGTGCAAACTGAGGTTTACAGACCTACCCGCGACTTTGCAGACTAAATATATTAATTTTGTTGCAAAGCTTCTGGATCAATTTTACGTTAAAGGTCTGGAGAAAAAGAAAATGCATTTGAACCCATTAGAGGGTTATCTTCATAACCTCTGCAAATGACCACGGTAGACAGGTAATCTTTACATTAATTAATGTCTGCAGCTTTTAGTATAGTGGAAGTTGTCTTGGTTTCCCCTTGGTGAATGGCTTATGGCTTAATCAGTAGCATTGATCAGGGTATTGAATCCAATTACCATTGCAAGCATTCGCTGCCGCTTGGCGATGTTTCGTCCCATGCATCTGATTGCCGTTGGCACCAGTCAACACGTCGGAACAAAGCGTCCTCCTCCCACTCCCACACTGACCTTTCTGTCCTGGGCCTCCTCCATTGTCAGGGTGAGACCCAGTGCAAATTGGAGGAACAGCACCTCATATTTCGCTTGGGCAGCTTACACCCACCCCAGTGGTGTGAATATTGACTTCTCTAACTTCAAGTAGTATAAGAAAATAACTGCAGATGCTGGTACAAATCGAAGGTATTTATTCACAAAATGCTGGAGTAACTCAGCAGGTCAGGCAGCATCTCAGGAGAGAAGGAATGGGTGACGTTTCGGGTCGAGACCCTTCTTCAGACTGATCATCAGTTTGAAGAAGGGTCTCGACCCGAAACGTCACCCATTCCTTCTCTCCCGTGATGCTGCCTGACCTGCTGAGTTACTCCAGCATTTTGTGAATAAATACCTTCTCTAACTTCAAGTAACCCTTGAATTCTTCATTCTTAACCCGAAACCTTCAGTTTTGACTATGTTTTTGCTTGAGACAAAGGATGTGTTTTGAACAGTTCGTGGCTGATTTGACCATTAGTTCTCCTCCTATAACTTGTGAAGGTGAACATTCCCTCACTCTCCATCCCTCCCCTTCCCAGTTCTCCGACCAGTCTGACTGTCCTCCTGATTACATTTTACATTGTATGCCTCGCCTTCCTCTCAGCTAACAATGATCTATTCGACATTTTCCTTGATCTTCGTCCCCTTTGATCTCTCGTTTCACCCTTACCCTTCCATATTTCCCATTTCCCTCTTCCCTGATTCTCAGTCTGAAGAAGGGTCTCGACCAGAAACGTCGCCCATTCCTTCTCTCCAGAGGCCGCCTGTCCCGCTGAGTTACTCCAGCATTTTGTGTCTATCTTCGGTGTAAAACCAGCATCTGCAGTTCCTTCCTACACCTAACAAAACATTTAAACCTTGAGGGTCTGTAAGCAAATGAGTGCAGAGATTAGACATATAAAATAACGTAGGAGGGACTAGAAATATTCAGCAATCCAGAGTGCCACTGTGGTGCAGCGGTAGAGTTGCTGCCTTACAGCGCCAGAGACCCGGGTTTGATCACGACCACGAGTGCCGTCTGTGCGGAGTTTGTACGTTCTCCCCATGACCGCTGTCCCACCCCCGACATCAGTCTGAAGAAGGGTCTCGACCCGAAACGTCACCCATTCCTTCTCTCCCGAGATGCTGCCTGACCTGCTGAGTTAATCCAGCATTTTGTGAATAAATCGATTTGTACCAGCATCTGCAGTTATTTTCTTATACCGCTGGAGTTTTCCCTGGGTGCTCCAGTTTCCACCCACACCCCAAGACGTTCAGGTTTGTAGATTAATTGGCTTCTGGAAAATTCTAAATTGTCCCCAGTGTGTGTAGGATAGCGTTAGTGTACGTGGTGATCGCTGGTCAGCACGGACTTAGTGGACCCAAGGGCCTATTTCCGCGATGCATCTCTAAAGTCTAAAGTCTAAAAGCTTTTCACTGTACACATGACAATGATAAACTAAACTAAAAATGTTTAATTCTACAGCATGTGTATTTAATTTTATTTTAGAGATACATCGCGGAAAGAGGCCTTATGGCCCACCGAGTACGCGCCGACCAGCGATCCCCGCACACTAACACTATCCTACGCACACTCGGGACAATCTACATTTACACCAAGCCAATTAACCTACCAACTTGCACGTCTTTGGAGTGTGGGAGCAAACCGGAGCACCCGGAGAAAACCCACGCAGGTCACGGGGAGAACGTGCAAACTCGGTACAGACAGCGCCCGCAGTCAGGATGGAACCGGGGTATCTGGCGCTGTGAGGCGGCAACTCTACCGCTGCGCCACCGCCTTTAAAAAAAATTTTTTTTCACACAATTTTATTAAAGCTGCACAAATTTGTCTTTCTTTTTTGATCCCCTGTTCCGGTCCCCTCTTCACATGAAGTTCTTGAGTCTATCCGGCACTTCTTGATTTTCACACAAGCATGGCAGTGATTGCTAATAAAATGTTCTAATTACAGGAATGAGATAATGAGCATGTGTGGCACAGCCATGACATAATTATACCTTGCGATGATTGCCTTAATCTCAGCAAATGAGATAACCGCCAGCATAAACAAAGGCAGCAATGTATGAGAAATATCATCATGTGCGGTCGGGATAAATATTAGGATTGTTTTATCACAATTTAAATGTGTGCTAGACTTGTCGTTAAGAAGGTGGAGTCGTAGAAATCCTGTCTGTTTGTGTTCTGCTCATCATTTCTCAATCTTGTACCTGAACTTTTAATCCAGCATTTTGTGTCGTTCCTTTAATTTAGTTTAGTTTAGTTTAGTTAATTGTCACATGTACCGAGGTACAGCGAAAAGCTTTTAGATTTGTAGTTTAGAGATACAATCGAGATACAATTAGAAGGATGAGAGGAGATCTGATCGAAATGTATAAGATTATTAAGGGGTTGGACACGTTAGAGGCAGGAAACATGTTCCCAATGTTGGGGGAGTCCAGAACAAGGGGCCACAGTTTAAGAATAAGGGGTAGGCCATTTAGAACTGAGATGAGGAAAAACTTTTTCAGTCAGAGAGTTGTGAACCTGTGGAATTCTCTGCCTCAGAAGGCAGTGGAGGCCAATTCTCTGAATGCATTCAAGAGAGAGCTAGATAGAGCTCTTAAGGATAGCGGAGTCAGGGGGTATGGGGAGAAGGCAGGAACGGGGTACTGATTGAGAATGATCAGCCATGATCACATTGAATGGCGGTGCTGGCTCGAAGGGCCGAATGGCCTCCTCCTGCACCTATTGTCTATTGTCATAAACAGGCACTTCGGCCAACCGAATCCTTGCCGACCAGCGATCCACACGCATTAACACGGTCCTACACACACACTAGGGACAATTTACACATACACCAAGCCAATTAACCTATAAACTTGCACGTCTTTGGAGCGTGGGAAGAATCTGAAGATCTCGGTGAAAACCCACACAGGTCACGGGGAGAACGTACAAACTCCGTACAGACAGCACCCGTAGTCGGGATCGAACCCGGGTCTCTGGCGCTGCAAGCACTGTAAAGCAGCAACTCTACCGCTGCGCCACCGGTGTTGCGTGCTAACCAGCCAGCGGAAAGACAAGACATGATTACAATCGAGCCATTTGCACTGTACAGATACGTGATAAGGCAAAGCCAGTAAAAAAAATACATGGATAGGACAGGTTTAGAGGGATATGGGCCAAACGCAGGCAGGTGGGACGAGTGTCGGGCATGTTGGTCGGTGTGGGCAAGTTGGGCCGAAGGGCCTGTTTCCACGCTGCATGACTATGACTCTATGACACTACAACAGTCTGACGAAGTGTCCCGAGCCGAAACCTCACCTGTCCTTTATCCCCAGAGATGCTGCCTGACCAGCTGAATTACACCAGCACTTGGTGTCTGTCTACATTTGGGTAATGAGTACATGCATCTTACTACCCTGACAAGCGGAGATGTATGGAGCAGATGTCTGAATGTACACAGGGGTTGAACCAGTCCAGCAATTCATCTTGTTTAGAACTTTCTTCCCTTATTTTATAATCATTCGGTTCATGTAAATCAATAGACAACCAGTGAAGTATTGCCCAGTTCAGCAAATCTTATCTCAGTGATCACAGTGGGAGGCAGAAATTACAATGAAATTGGATTAAAAGTCACATTGATGGATATGTTGCAGACACACTTTGGCACTTCAATGCAATAAAAACAATTAGTTATTTAAAATAGGGCTTGGCATTTTTACCTGCATTGAGCTTTGCATCAATAATGAAATGAAATATAGTCAACAATTTGAAAGCCAGTTTATTTCATCTTTCAATGTCATTGCTTTGAGTGTGGTAACATATAAATATAAAAACACATCTCGTAACACGCTTAGAAAAACATCAGTCAAATTCGACCAAGATTAATTTTATGAAATAAATTGTAAAAAATAAATATTGAATAAATTATGAAATAAATAAATGAATAGACAATAGACAATAGGTGCAGGAGTAGGCCATTCGGCCCTTTGAGCCAGCACCGCCATTCAATGTGATCATGGCTGATCATTCTCAATCAGTACCCCGTTCCTGCCTTCTCCCCATACCCCCTGACTCCGCTATCCTTAAGAGCTCTCTCTTGCTCTCTCTTGAACGCATTCAGAGAACTGGCCTCCACTGCCTTCTGAGGCAGAGAATTCCACAGATTTACAACTCTCTGACTGAAAAAGCTTTTCCTCATCTCCGTTCTAAATGGCCTACCCCTTATTCTTAAACTGTGGCCCCTGGTTCTGGACTCCCCCAACACTGGGAACATGTTTCCTGGCTCTAACGAGTCCAACCCCTTAATAATCTTATATGTTTTGATAAGATCCCCTCTCATCCTTCTAAATTCCAGTGTATACAAGCCTAGTCGCTCCAGTCTTTCAACATATGACAGTCCCGCCATTCCGGGAATTAACCTATTAAACCTACGCTGCACGCCCTCAATAGCAAGAATATCCTTCCACAAATTTGGAGACCAAAACTGCACACAGTACTCCAGGTGCGGTCTCACTAGGGCCCTGTACAAACTGCAGAAGGACCTCTTTGCTCCGATACTCAACTCCTCTTGTTATGAAGGCCAACATTCCATTGGCTTTCTTCACTGCCTGCTGTACCTGCATGCTTCCTTTCAGTGACTGATGCACTTGGACACCCAGATCACGTTGTACGTCCCCTTTTCCTAACTTGACACCATTCAGATAATAATCTGCCTTCCTATTCTTACCACCAAAGTGGATAACCTCACACTTATTCACATTAAACTGCATCTGCCATGCATCCGCCCACTCACACAACCTGTCCAAGTCACCCTGCAACCTCATAGATTAATAAAATGTGATTTATTAAATCTCATATATTTTATATATATTAAAAAATTGTATTATATGTAGAGATATATTTAATATATTTAGATTTAAATTTATATTTAATGTGTATATATATAATTAATATCTAATTCTTATATTACAAAATATTTATTTATAAATGATATTAAATATAGTATATGATATATGTAGTATATGAAACTAAATAGTTATAATTTATAATAATATTAATAATATTCTCATTATTATAATTACAATTATTTGCACATGCCCAGAACTTCATCTACTCCGAACCCAACCTTTCCAAATATATCTCAAAAATGGCTTTATACAGCAATTTAGAAACAGAAACATAGAACATAGGTGCTGGAGTAGGCCATTTGGCCCTTCGAGCCAGCACCGCCATTCAATATGATCATGAATATCAGCCACAAACATCTACGGCAGGGGTGTGCAGACCTTGATCGCTGACTCCTTCCTGATTAAATATTACTGATAGACATGTGTAGGAAGGAACTGCAGATGCTGGTTTAAACTGAAGTTAGACACAAAATGCTGTAGTAACTCAGCGGGACAGGCAGTGTCTCTGGAGAGAAGGAATGGTAACGTTTCGGGTCAAGACCCTTCTTCAGTAATCAAAATATTACTGATTGTATGCCTCATTGACACCTTCCCTTCAGCTAACAAATGATCCATTCTACATTTCCTTATCAGCATCTGCTTTGATCTGTTGTTTTCACACCTTCCCCTTCTCCAGACTCCCTCTTCCTTGACTCTCAGTCTGACGAAAGGTCTTGACCCTAGCTTCTGGAAAGGTCTGTACCCTAGCTTATGGAAGAACCATTCAGAAGCCTGATAACTAGGGTTGCCAACTTTCTAACTCCCAAATAAGGGACAAATTGTGACGTCACCGCCCGCGCCCCACGTGACCTCACCCAGCCAGCGGCCACGTGCTCCCGCTCCACCAATGGCGGCCGCCCGGGTCGGGAGGTGGGTTGCTACGCAATCTCCGCTAGGCGAACACACTCGGCCCCACTCCCCGAACACACTCCGTTAGTCTACAGTGTCTGGGCCTATTTAGGCCCCCGGGCCTACAGTGTCTGGGCCTGCAGTGTCCGGGCCTACAGCGCCCCCCGGGCCTAATACGGGACAAGGGCGGTCACGTACAGGACAAACCAATTTAGCCCAAGATACGGGGTGTCCCGGCTAATATGGGACAGTTGGCAACTCTGCTGATGACAAAAGGGATGAAGCTGTTCCTGAGTCTGGTGTTGCGAGCTTTCCAGCTTCTGTATCTTCTGCCGGATGGGAGCCGGCTGCTTTTCCGAGGCAGCGTGAAGTGTAGATGGAGACAATTGTGGGGAGTCCGGTCTGTGTGATGGACTGGGAGACATCTAAAGTCGTAGAGGTCAGAAAATTATCCTCCAGCATCAAAACCTTGGCTCAGATTTTAAATTGTATTGTACAGAAATAAGTGTGCCTTAGTATATAGATTGGATTGGAATATATAGCTGGTACCTGCTTTCATGTGTATCTTTTGTACTGAAGAAGTGTCTAGACCCGAAATGTCACCCATTCCTTCTCTCCAGTGATGCTGCCTGTCCCGCTGAGTTACTCCAGCTTTTTGCGTCTATATTCTGTATCTTCTGTCTGATGGGAGTGAGAAGACAAAGGAATGAGGGGTGATCGTAGAGAGGTGTATAAAATCATGAGAGGAATAGATCGGGTAGATGCACAGAGTCTGTTGCCCAGAGAAGGGGAATTGAGAACCAGAGGACCTAGGTTAAGGTGAAGGGAGAAAGATCCTGACTACGGGCACTGTCTGTAAGGAGTTTGTACGTTTTCTCCATGACCCAGGTACGTTTTCTCCGAGTGCTCCGGTTTCCTCCCACACTCCAAAGACGTGCCAGTTTGAAGATTGATTGGCTTCGGTATAATTGTAAATTGTCCCCAGCGTGTGTAGGATAGTGTTAAAGTGCGGGGATCGCTGGTTGGCATGGACTCGGTGGGCCGATGGGCCTGTTTCCGCGCTGTATCTCTAAACTAAACTAAACTAAACACTGGCATGGTTATTCTTAATACAAGGCTTAGCTCGTGACATCTGTGCTCTGTAATCATGCCTGGTGGGGTTTCTATAATTGTTTTGCATGAATGTCCAATTGATTAGTTCTTTTCATAATTTGAAATGTTGGAAACATCTATCCCCTCTAATCTTCTTTGTTTCCATTGAACATAAATTTGCTTTCTCAGCTTCTCTTCACGGTTTAATTGTGGCAGAAGGCTGAGATGATTGCTTGTGGGCATTTACAAGAAAGTAAATGGATGGGAACGAAACATTTGAACTGTCTATTCATCAGAGTGAACCCACGGACGATTCGAACCTCATTCAAGCAGTGGGTTAATATACGATGAGCGTTTGACAGCACTGGGCCTGTACTCGCTGGAGTTTAGAAGGATGAGGGGGGACCGCATTGAAACGGCACGGTGGCGCGGTGGCGCAGCGGTAGAGTTGCTGCCTTGCAGCGAATGCAGCGCCAGAGACTCAGGTTTTCGATCCTGACTACGGGCGCCGTCTGTACGGAGTTTGCACGTTCTCCCCGTGACCCGCGTGGGTTTTCTCCGAGATCTTCGGTTTCCTCCCACACTCCAAAGACGTACAGGTATGTAGGTTAATTGGCTGGGCAAATGTAAAAATTGTCCCTCGTGTGTGTAGGATAGTGTTAGTGTGCGGGGATCGCTGGTCGGCGCGGACTCGGTGGGCCGAAGGGCCTGTTTCCGCGCTGTGTCTCTAAATCTAAAAAGAAAAATTACCGAATAGTGAAAGGCCCGGATAGAGTGGATGTGGAGAGGATGTTTCCACTGGTGGGAGAGTCCAGGACCAGAGGGCACAGCCTCAGAATTAAAGGACGTACATTTAGAAAGAAGAGGAGGAGGAATTTCTTCAGTCAGAGGGTGGTGAATCTGTGGAATTCATTGCCACAGAAGGCTGTGGAGGCCAAGTCAATGAGTTTTTAAGGCAGAGAATAAGACATCTTCAATTCCTTGTTTCTACAAGCATACCATTTGCCTTCTTTACCACTCCATCTACTTGTGTTGCCACATTCCGGGAGCTATGAACTTGGACTCTCTCTATATATCAATGCTTTTAAAGGCCTTACCATTAAAATGTGTAATTTATTATGGTATCTATAGAAATATGGTCTTTACAGGGCGGCACGATGGCGCAGCGGTAGAGTTGCTGCCTTACCGCGCCAGAGACCCGTGTTCGATCCCGACCACGGGTGCTGTACGTACGGAGTTTGTACTTTCTCCCCGTGACCTGCGTGGGTTTTCTCCGAGATCTTCGGTTTCCTCCCACACTCCAAAGATGTGTATGTTTGTAGGTTAATCGGCTTGGTATAAATGTAAAATTGTCCCTCGTACGTGTAGGGTAGTGTGTAGTGTGCGGGGATCGCTGGTCGGCGCGGACTCGGTGGGCCGAAGGGCCTGTTTCCGCACTGCATCTCTAAACTAAACTAAATTTATTGAATCTGCAATCATGTCTCAGGCGTCCAAGGTGCATTATTTTATTCTAACGGCAGCGGCTGACTAGCAGTCTGTCCGTCTTTTTTTTCCCCTTTTTTTGTTGTGTGTCGGTGTTGGGATGGTTTTTATATATATTTTTTTGGTTGTGTATGTGTGGGAGGGGGTGGTGGTGTGGGGGGGGTGGTGGTGTGTGGGGGGTGGGTGTGGGTGGGTGGGTGTGGGGGGACTTTTCTCTTCCTCACGGCGCGGGGTGCGGCTCGGCTGCGGGGCCTAACATCGCCCGCTGCGGCTCTGCCGCTGGACTTTACATCACCCGGTGCGGCTTGGCCGCTGGACTTTACATCCCGGTGCGGCTTGGCCGCTGGACTTTACATCCCGGTGCGGCTTGGCCGCTGGACTTTACATCCCGGTGCAGCTCGGCTGCGGGACTTTTCACCGCTGGTCGGCTCGGCCGCGGGGCTTAACATCGCCCGGTGCAGCTCGACTGCGGGGCTTTTCATCGCTGGTGCGGCTCGGCTGCGGACTTTACATCGCCCGGTGCGGCTCGACCACGGGACTTAGCTGCGCAAGGCTTGGTCGCGGGCCTTTCATCGCCCGGTTCGGCCGCGGGACGTTTCAGCGCCCGGTGCGGGGACTGTGCGGGTCGGTCGGGGACGAGCTGTCTGTCCGTGGGCGTGGGGAAGAGAGTGGAAGTTTTGTTGCCTCCATCACAGTGAGGGGGTGTTTGGAGTCACTGTGATGGACGTTTGTGTTGGGGCTATGTGTCTTGTGTTCTTTTTTTTTCTATGACTGCTATGTAGTTTCGTTCGGTACTTCGGTACCGAACGACAAATAAAGCTCTGTTATACCTGTTATACCTGTTATAATCCAGTCAACGGGCCCCAGCAAATATTAAACAAATGATTGCAACCACTGAGTGCCAGAGAACAACTGAGAATAAAATTAGATTTGAGAACGGTCTCTCTTCCCATGACTGCAGCTTTGAGTGGGAAAAATAGAAAGACAAATTCTTTTAAACTGAAGCAATAAATATAAAAAATTGTTATGAAATGCATCACTAGGCAAGAATATAAAATCTCTACCAAATTGATTTTGTCCTTGCCTTGGAATCACACAAAGTATGAGCTGCAAAGCTTCCATATCACTGCAGCAAATGAAATTGGTGCTATTAATTTAACTGAGTTGATTCCTATAAAATAAGACGGCTTTGATGTGTTCCTTGTGGTGGAAGTAAGCTGATGTCAAAGGCAAGGTTGTCTTAAGAAAGTGAACCTCACGTGATCATGTGCCACCTACCGTGAAACCAGTCGTTTAAGCGAAACTTAGTTTAGTTTAGTTTATTGTCACGTGTACCGAGGTACAAGATTTTGTTACTGTCCAGCTACTTAAGCTGCTGCTCTGAACATCTGCATGGTGGTGCAGTGGTAGAGTTGCTGCCTTACAGCGAATGCAGCGCCGGAGACTCAGGTGCGATCCTGACTACGGGCGCCGTCTGTACGGAGTTTGTACGTTCTCCCCGTGACCTGCTTGGGTTTTCTCTGAGATCTTCGGTTTCCTCCCACACTCCAAAGACGTGCAGGTATGTAGGTTAATTGACTGGGTAAATGTAAGTAAAATTGTCCCTAGTGTGTGTAGGATAGTGTTAGTGTGCGGGGATCGCTGGGCGGCGCGGACTCGGTGGGCCGAAGGGCCTGTTTCCGCGCTGTATCTCTAAATATAAAAATCTAAAAAATCTAAATCTAGTGTGGCTACCTCACAGCGCCAGAGACCCTGGTTGGATCCTGACTGTGGGTGCTTGCTGTCTGTACGGAGTTTGTACGTTCTCTCTGGGACCTGCGTGGGTTTTCTCCGGGTGCACCGGTTTCCACCCACATTCCAAAGACGTGCAGGCTTGTAGGTTAATTGGCCTCTGTAAAAACTGGCCCTATTGTGATTGCTGGTCGGCACGGACTCGATGGGTCGAAGGGCCTGTTTCCACACTGTATTTCTAAGCTAAACTAAACTAAAGTAAATTCAAAAAAATTTTTTTTCTTTATAATAATATTTATGACAGGGAGTTTTATAGCTTAATTTCACCACTTTAACAGAATGTTGCTGCTGTGTTTAGTTCAGAGAGGTGGAACTCGTGTAGACGGGGTATGTTGGTTGGCGTGAGCACGTTGGGTCGAAGGGCCTGTCGTCTATGACTCTATGACTCTAGGCTGGTTGGCCATAAAAGCCGTAGCCAAACAATCTTTATAAGGCAGGGCGGCACGGTGGCCCAGCGGTAGAGCTATTGCCTTACAGCGCCAGAGACCCGGGTTCGATCCTGACTATGGGTGCTGTTTGTACAGTGTTTGTACTTTCTCCCCGTGACCAGTGTGAGTTTTCTCTGAGATCTTTGGTTTCCCCCCCGCACTCCAAAGACGTACAGGTTTGTAGGTTAATTGGCTTGGTATGAATGTTAAAAAGAATTGTCCCTAGTGTGTTTAGTGTAGTGTTAGTGTGCGGGGATCGCTGGTCGGTGCGGACTCGATGGGCCGAAGGGCCTATCTCCACGCTGTACCTCTGGAAAATGTTAAAACAGTGAAAAATGCAAGTTTAAAAAATACATTAATAATCTGCATTAGATTATTCTTCCTGTGACTTTCTTCCTGTGGATATGAAGAATACTTTTCCACGCATACACCTACCTTTTTGATGCAATGTTAATTGCACACTCGATGTCCTTTCGTTCAAAGGGTCAATATTCATGTACATTTGCTTTCAGGAAGAAAGACTTGCCCTTGTTGTAGAATGGAACTGCCGATGCTGCTTTACACCAAAGATAGACACAAAGTGCTGGAGTAACTCAGCGGGACAGGCAGCATCTCTGGAGAGAAGGAATGGGTGACATATTGGGTCGGGACCCTTATTTGGACTTAAACTTCCCTTTGTTGCAGAACCCAATGGACTATTAGGCAATGCTCGTTAGAGCGTGGAGTCGATGTTCATTGTCATTGGAAAATGCCTTTCGTGTGTTAACGAGCAGTGAAAACGTCTGGGGAACTGGTGGGAATATACAGAAAATAACATGGGACGAAGGCAATTTTACGATTAGTGTAAATGGGCGATAAATGGTTGCACATGCACAGTGGGTCAAAGATAGACACAAAAGCTGTTGGAACTCAGCGGGTCAGGCAGCATCTCAGGAGATATTGTCCCTAGTGTGTTTTGGGCTGTCACGGTGGCGCAGCGGTAGAGTTGCTGCCTCACAGCGCCGGAGACCCGGGTTCGATCCTGACTGCGGGCGCTGTCTGTACGGAGTTTGTACGTTCTCCCCGTGACCTGCGTGGGTTTTTCCGAGATATTTGACACTCCAAAGACGTACAGGTTTGTAGGTTAATTGGCTTGGTATAAATGTTAAAAAATTGTCCCTGGTGGGTGTGTAGGATGGTGTTAATTTGCGGGGATCGCCGGTCGGCGCGGACCCGGTGGGCCGAAGGGCCTGTTTCCGCGCTGTATCTCTTAACTAAACTAAACTAAACTAAAAGGAATCAGTGATGTTTCGGTTCGAGACCTTTCGTCTGACTGAGAATTAGGCAAGAGGGAAACTAGAGGTATGAAAGGGAACAAAGAACAAAAGAACAAAGGGCTTGTTTTCAAGCATAAGGTTCTGTCTCCATGGCGATAATTCTGAGGTGGCGAGATGCCAATAATTTAGATTTTTTTCAGTTTCGAGATGCCACATGGAAACTGACCCACCATTGATCACCCGTTCACACTAGTGCTGTTACCCTAGTTTTTGACCAGGAGCAAGTTACAGAGGGCCAATCATCCTACAGGCCCGCACGTTTTTGGGATGTGGGAGGAAACCCACGCGGTCACAGGGAGAACATGCAAACTCCACATTTGTAGTAGGGGCATGCCCCATCTACACTAGTCCCACCTGCCTGCGTTTGGCCCAGATCCCTCTAAACCCGTCCTATCCATGTACCTGTCCAAATATCTCTTCACCACCCTCTGTGTGAAAAAAAGTTACCCCTTAGGTACCTATTAAATCTTTTCCCCTTCACCTTAAACCTATGTCTGACATCAGTCTGAAGAAGGGTCTCGACCCGAAACGTCACCCATTCCTTCTCTCCTGAGATGCTGCCTGACCTGCTGAGTTACTCCATCATTTTGTGAATAAATACCTTCGATTTGTACCAGCATCTGCAGTTATTTTCTTATTAAACCTATGTCCTCTGGTTTTCGATTCCCCTACTCTGGGCAAGAGACTCCGTGCATCTAGCCAATCTATTCCTCCCATGATTTTGTCAACATCCTCGTAAATCTTCTCTGCACCTTTTCCAGCTTGACAACATCTTTCCTACAACATGGTGATCAAAACTGAACACCCAAAACTGAATACTTTAAGTGTGATAGGCACAAAATACTGGAGTAACTCAGCGGGACAGGCAGCAACTCTGTACAGAGAAATGGGTGACGCTTCGGGTCGAGACCCTTCTTCAGACTGATGTCGAGAGTGGGAGGTACAGAGATAAGGAAGTGTAAGGTGTGAAAACAGAACAAAGAGATTGGAGATCAAGGAAAATGTAGAATAGATCATTGTTAGTTGGGAGAAGGTAACGACAAAGGAAACAGAGATAAAATGTAGTCAGAGATGGTAAGACTGGTCGCGAACTTTTTGTGTCTATCTTTGATTTAAACCAGCATCTGCAGTTCCTTCCTACACTTTAAATGTGGTAGGTGGATACAGGCATGGGGGGGTTGATAGTACGGTTGCCAACTGTCCTGTATTAGCTGGGACATCCCGTATTTTGGGCTAAATTGGTTTGTCCCGTATGGGACTGCCCTTGTCCTGTATTAGGCCCTGGAGGCGCTGTAGGCCTAGACGCTGCAGGTCCGTACACTGTAGGCCCAGACGCTGCAGGTCCGGACACTGTAGGTCCGGACAGTGTAGACCCGGGCGTCGCCTAACGGAGGTTGCGTGGCAACCCGCCTCCCGGCCCGGGCGGCTGCCATTGGTGGAGCGGGAGCACGTGGCCTCTGGCTGGGTGAGGTCACGTGGGGCGCGGGGCGGTGACGTCACCCTTTGTCCCTTATTTGGGAGTGAGGAAGTTGGCAACCCTAGTTGATAGGCAGGTGGGTGGACAAAGGCTAGAGATGGAAAGGAGACAAAACGGTTTCTGTATCACCTGGGATTAACGCACAAACAAAAAAATCACAGTCAGATGGTTTTTGCAAAACGTTTATTTCTACATTGTCATACATGATTAAAAGCTGCTATACAAAAGTGCTTTGTACAAAAATAAATTCTGTTGATACAAAAGGATAAATGCAATGTTCATTGTCTGACAGAAACCGCAACCTCCAGCACATTAAGTTTATTAAAATACCAATGTTAGAACCATTTCACATATCTTTATTTCTTGTAAGCAATTGCCGTTTTTCTACCCATTTTCACATAAAAATAGACAATGACAATCCAAAATATCTCTGACATACCAGATCAAAACAGTTGACGTTTCACATACCAAAATCGCTGTGACATCACAGAACCTCAAGGCTGAGTTTTCTTTCACGTTGAAGTACAGATTTAATATCATAACTTAAGTGAGTGATACAATTTGATTATTCCCTTCTCGATGGCGATTTTTTCTTTAGTTTATAGAATTTAGAAATACAGCGCGGAAACAGGTCCTTCGGCCCACCGTGTCCGCGCCGCCCAGCGATCACGCCGTACACTAGCTCTGTCCCACACACAATTTTACTGAAGCCAATTAACCTATAAACCCACACATCTTTGGAGTACGGGCGAAAACAGGAGCTGCCGGAGAAAACCCACGCAGGTCACGGGGAGAACGTGCCAACTCCGTACAGACAGCGCCCGAGGTCAGGATCGAACCCGGGATTCTGGCGCTGTGAGGCAGAAACTCTACCGCTGCGCCAATGAGACTAATACTGTTGTTCTCCTGTGCGCCCATTATGGATCATCTGGCATCAATCATGGATGAGGACCATGTCCTTTTGACTCACCTCTGCTTCCCCTTGCCCCCTTCCCATTGACTCAAGATTAATTATAACTCAAGACGTGGACCAGCGATCCCCGCACACTAACACCATCCTACACATTAGGGCCAATTTACAATTTTTTGCAGAAGCCAATTAACCTACAAACCTGCACGTCTTTGGAGTGTGGGAGGAAACCGGAGCAACCGGAAAAAACCCACGCCGGTCACGGGGAGAACGTTCAAACTCCGTACAGACAGCGCCCGTAGTCAGGATCGAACCCAGTGGGCCTAAGGACTTGTTTCCGCGCTGTATCTCAAAACTATACTAAAGTAAAGGTTTATGTGTAGGAAGGAACTAGCAGATGCAGGTTTACACCAAAGATAGACGCAGAAGCTGGAGTAACTCAGCGGGACAGGCAGCATCTCTGAAGAGAAGGAATGGGTGACGTTCGGGTCGAGACCCTTCTTCAGCCTGAGACTCAGGGGAGGGGGAAACCAGAGATATGGACGGGTATAAGGTGAAAGATGTGAAAACGAGAGATCAAAGCAGACGATGATTGAAAAATGGAGAATGGTCTTATTTTTGGCTGAGGGGAAGGTGGAATTCTCTGCCACAGACTAGGGGATTGGACACATTAGAGGCAGGAAACATGTTCCCAATGTTGGGGGAGTCCAGAACAAGGGGCCACAGTTTAAGAATATGGGGTAGGCCATTTAGAACGGAGATGAGGAAGAACATTTTCAGTCAGAGAGTGGTGAAGGTGTGGAATTCTCTGCCTCAGAAGGCAGTGGAGGCCAGTTCGTTGGATGCTTTCAAGAGAGAGGTGGATAGAGCTCTTAAGGATAGCGGAGTGAGGGGGTATGGGGAGAAGGCAGGAACGGGGTACTGATTGAGAGTGATCAGCCATGATCGCATTGAATGGCGGTGCTGGCTCGAAGGGCTGAATGGCCTACTCCTGCACCTATTGTCTATTGTCTATTGTCTATTGCCTCCACAGCCCTCTGTGGCAATGAGTTCCACAGATTCACCACCCTCTGACTAAAGAAGTTCCTCCTCACCTTTTTAAAAGAACGCCCTTTAATTTTTTTGATTTTTTTAGATTTAGATTTAGAGATACAGCGCGGAAACAGGCCCTTCGGCCCACCGAGTCCGCGCCGCCCAGCGATCCCCGCACATTAACACTATCCTACACACACTAGGGACAATTTTTACATTTTACCCAGCCAATTAACCTAAATACCTGTACGTCTTTGGACGGTGGTAGGAAACCGAAGATCTCGGAGAAAACCCACGCAGGTCACGGGGAGAACGTACAAACTCCGTACAGATGGCGCCCGTCGTCAGGATCGAACCTGAGTCTCCGGCGCTGCATTCGCTGTAAGGCAGCAACTCTACCGCTGCGCCACCGTGCCGCCCTACTCTGAGGCTATGACCTCTGGTCCCAGACTCATCCTTTCCACATCCATTCTATCAATGCACGGGTTACTTGAAGTTTGAGAAATCAAAATCAATCCACGCTCACCGCCACCCCTGACATCAGTCTGAAGAAGGGTCTCGACCCGAAACGTCACCCATTCCATCTCTCCAGAGATGCTGCCTGACCCGTTGAGTTACTCCAGCATTTTGTGCCTACCTTTAATGTTTTAAGTTTGATTGAAACCTCTTCACAGCTTCTATTTGTCAATTCCAAGGTTTTATGCTTCCATTTAAATACTTAGGTGCCATAGAGTCGTACGGCGTGGAAACAGGCCCTTCGGCCCAACTTGTCCATGCCAACCAACCTGCCCCATCTACACTAGTTCCACCTCCCTGCGTTAGGCCCACGTCCCTCTAAACCTCCCCTATCCATGGATGTGTGAATCTATGGATTGTTAGTGATTGGAGACTGTGACCCTTATGATCACATACAGAATGTACTCATTTGTAATACGGGTTTACTCCCACACTCCAAACATGTAGGTCAATTGGCTTGGTACAATCGTACATTGTCCCTCGTGTGTGTAGGCTAGTAGTGCGCGGGGATCGCTGGTCGGCGCGGACTCGGCGCTCTGAAGGGCCTGCTTCCGCGCTGTATCTCTGAACTAAACATAGACACAAAATGTTAGAGTAACTCAGCGGGACAGGCAGCATCTCTGGAGAGGAGGAATGGAATAGTAGAAAAGACGGAAACCATCCAGAGGTGCTGACTGTCCCGCTGATGATTTACTCCAGTATATCGTGTCCATCTTTGTTGTAAATCCAGCGTCTGTAGTTCCTTCCTAAACCAAACTAAACTAAACCCATTTGATTAGAACAAAATCTACTGCTGTATAATTTAGCATTAGGTCCGAAAGTTGACTGAATAGGGTCGTTTTTCACAAAATGCTGGAGTAACTCAGCAGGTCAGGCAGCATCTCGGGAGAGAAGGAATGGGTGACGTTTCGGGTCGAGACCCTTCTTCAGACTGATGTCAGGGGGGCGGGACAAAGGAAGGATATAGGTGGAGACAGGAAGATAGAGGGAGATCTGGGAAGGGAGAGGGGTAGAGAGGGACAGAAGAACTATCTAAAGTTGGAGAAGTCGATGTTCATACCGCTGGGCTGCAAGTTGCCCAGGCGAAATATGAGGTGCTGTTCCTCCAATTTCCGGTGGGCCTCACTATGGCACTGGAGGAGTCCCATGACAGATAGGTCAGACTGGGAATGGGAGGGGGAGTTGAAGTGCTCGGCCACCGGGAGACCAGTTTGGCCAACGCGGACCGAGCGCAGGTGTTGAGCGAAGCGATCGCCGAGCCTGCGCTTGGTTTCGCCGATGTAAATAAGTTGACATCTGGAGCAGCGGATGCAATAGATGAGGTTGGAGGAGGTGCAGGTGAACCTCTGTCTCACCTGAATAGGGTCCATCTGTATTTTCTATCCTGCATCTTGTCCTGCATTTTTTCATCCTGAATTTAAAAACTCTCTGGAAGACCACTGGAATCTCCAAGGCGTAGAAATCTACGGAACGAGAGCTGGAAAATGGGATTAGTGTGTCTGGGTAATTGAGTTGGACATGTAGGGTCATGTAGTCATGGGTACGGAGGGCCAGAGGGCCTGTTGCCATGCACATTATTTTAACCTCCTAGTACAATTATTGTGAAACTATTGCAAGCGTTTTGCTATCAGGCTGGATATTATTCGCTCAAACACTGAAAGATGAGGATAGCAATCCCTGTTACGTCTTTGCACTAAATGGTGCGTCCTTTATCTGTGGGCTGTGGATGACCTGATTGTGATCATGTGTAGTCTTTGACTGGGTAGCACACAAACAAAGGCTTTTCGCTGCACCTCGGTACGTGTGACAATTATAAACTGAACTAAATCCTGATAGATCATATCTGACCGAATTTGGGGATCCATCTCAGGAGGAGGTCTGGGTCTAATTGCTAAACGAACCATTTGTGTTTTCAACTCTGTGTGATCTTCAGACTTCAGACTTTAGAGATACAGTACCCAAAGAAGGCCCTTCTGCCCTCCGAGTCCGCGCCGACCAGTGATCACCCCGTACACTAACACTGCCCTACGCACACTAGGGACAATTTACAATTTACTCCAGCGCTTTGTGTCCTTTACAGTTAATTGGATTCCAGCTGCCCTTCCAGGCTAAATTCATTTTATTCCCTCAGCACCTAAACACGTGGCACGGTGGCGCAGCGGTAGAGTTGCTGCCTTACAGCGCTTGCAGCGCCAGAGACCCGGGTTCCATCCCGACTACGGGCGCTGTCTGTACGGAGTTTGTATGTTCTCCCCGTGACCTGCGTGGATTTTCCACGAGATCTTCGGTTTCATCCCACACTCCAAAGACGTGTAGGTATGTAGGTTAATTGACTGGGTAATATGTAAAAATTGTCCCTAGTGTGTAGGATAGTGTTAATGTGCGGGGATCGATGGTCGGCACGGACTCTCTAAATCTAAATCTAAATCTAAATCTAAAAAATCTAAAATCTAAATCTAAAACTTAATGTAGTAATATTAGCAATGAAGGAAACAGTGGGCGGTTGCTTCTTCAATCTGCAATAAATAAAATGTTATTTTATTCCTTCTTCATGCCTGTTGTTCAGAACACAAACAACGCCCAGCTCTAGAGGTGCATTTATTCCTGGGGCTATGTGGAGTTTGCAACAAACAGCAACACCCAACAATAACATATTATTTAATTGGCGGAGACCTACTTGGGAAATGAATTTGTAAATAAATCAACAGGATGAAAATCAAACTGCTGCGATGAGAGGAATGACGGGAGTGATGGTGAAGGGAACAATTACACCCTCTCCAACGGTGAGATTAGATAGTAACTTTGCATTGCTGCACTGATTAATGACTGCAATCTACCAACGCTGCACGCAGAGTTGAGAAGAATGAGGAGGGGGGGACCTCATTGAAGCGTACAGAATAGTGAACGACATGGACAGAGTGGGTGTGGAGAGGATGTTTCCACTAGTGGGAGAGTCCAGGACTAGAGGTCACGGCCTCAGAATTAAAGGACGTTCTTTTAGGAAGGAGATGAGGAGGAATTTCTTTAGTCAGAGGGTGGTGAATCTGTGGAATTCTTTGCCACAGACAGCTGTGGAAGCCAAGTCAGTGGATATTTTTAAGGCAGAGATAGATAGAGTCTTGATTAGTGCGGGTGTCAGAGGTTATGGTGAGAAGGCAGTAGAATGGGATTAGGAGAGAGAGATAGATCGGCCATGATTGAATGGTGGAGTGGACTTGATGGGCCAAATGGCCTAATTGGTTTCCTATTTCTTATGTCCTTATGAGATCTTGTATCCGTCTCTGTGTCCTGGCTGGCAGGAACTGGTGGCACGGTGGCGCAGCGGTAGAGCTGCTGACTCACAGCGCCAGAGACCCGGGTTCGATCCTGATGATGGGTGCTGTCTGTACGGAGTTTGCACGTTCTCCCCGTGACCTGCGTGGGTTTCCCCCCCCGGTTGCTCTGGTTTCCTCCCACACTCCAAAGACGTCCAGATTTGCAGGCCAATTGGTTTTGGTAAATTGTCCCTAGTGTGTAGGATAGTGTTAGCATGTGGGGATCACTGGTTGGCGCTGACTCGGTGGGCCGAAGGGCCTATCAGAGGTTTACGGGGAGAATGGGGCTAGGAGGGAGAGATAGATCAGCCGCGATTGAATGGCGGAGTAGAGTTGATGGGCCGAATGGCCTAATTCTGCTCCTATCACTTACGAACATGAACTTTACGCACTGCATCTCTAAACTAAACTAAAAATACTCCAAAGCACTTGCTTTAGAGGCATTTAAATAAGAAACAATAAGCTTAAATTGGGCAAGTCCAGACAATGGCAAAATCCTATCACTTATGAACCTATGAAAGCAGGTGTTGGGTGATGCTTGGCAACTAACTTGGCAACTGACCTGTTTTATATACATTGTTGAAGTAATTATGGCCAAAGATGGTGGATTTCTGGATCTCTGAACCTGACGATTGAACATGCATCTATTTTTGCAGCATGCATGAGTGGTGTGAGCCAGACTAATTACTCAGACATGGACCGCGTTAATCTGACCGTATAAATCATCGCGTCAAGTGACTAGTGCAGTTGCAAAGATGAATAGTCTAGGAATGAATGCCAAAGTGGAATAACTTAAACGATCGTTCTTAAAAACTGTGACACAAAAAACACAGCGTTGTACAAACAAGGAATTGCAGATTTTGGTTTTTACAAACAGGTATTACAGCGACCAGGGGAACGATTGCCATTCTGACAGCTCGGGTGGCGGGGCTGGAACCACAAGTGGGTGTCTGCACAGAAAGACACAGGGCACGAGTGAATGGGGATCAGGGTAGGGCACTAGTAAATGGGGAATTAGGGTAGGGCACTAGTAAATGGGGATTAGGGTAGGGCACTAGTAAATGGGGAATTAGGGTAGGGCACTAGTAAATGGGGATTTAGGGTAGGGCACTAGTAAATGGGGATTAGGGTAGGGCACTAGTAAATGGGGAATTAGGGTAGGGCACTAGTAAATGGGGATTTAGGGTAGGGCACTAGTAAATGGGGATTACGGTAGGGCACTAGTAAATGGGGAATTAGGGTAGGGCACTAGTAAATGGGGATTTAGGGTAGGGCACTAGTAAATGGGGAATTAGGGTAGGGCACTAGTAAATGGGGAATTAGGGTAGGGCACTAGTAAATGGGGATTTAGGGTAGGGCACTAGTAAATGGGCACTAGTATGTGCTCCCGGTTTCCTCCCACACCAAAGACATTCAGGTTTTTTGCAGGTTAATTAGCTTCTGTAGATAGTGTGTTGGATAGTGTGTTGGTCGGCACAAACTTGGTGAAGGGCCTGTTTCTGCGCTCTATCTCTAAAGTCCCCCCCTCCCCACACACACACACCCACACACACACCCACACACGCACACAGTTTATTATCCTTGTCTCTGTTATCTGAAGAGAAGTGTTGGTACCGTTTGCATGTGAGCCGTGTTTGGGTGAGCAGTCTCAGTTTATTACAAGGGACTGTTTCTAGTGGTCCAGCAACCACAGAGTAACGAGCCTTCCACTGAGAAACCAGACTGATAATCTTCATTTTGATGGAGTGGTTTTTTTAATCCACTAATTTGCAACAATACTCCATGCCCACAAGAAATGTTTATCTGGCAGCAAGTATGTTAATATGCTAGATTAATAATGAAACCTCTCCAAGAATTAAACATTTATCAGATGTAAATATAGATGGAAAAAACACTAAATGAAATATAGATTTTCGTTTCGTTTAGAGATGCAGTGCGGAAACAGGCCCTTCGGCCCATCGAGTCCGCGCCGACCAGCGATCCCTGCACACTAACACCATCCGACACACACATACCAGGGACAATTTATAATTGCACCGCCAATTAGCTGAAGAACCTGTAATACATTTGGTGATCCCTGACCAGCACAAATTGGAGGAACAACATCTCATATTTTGCTTAGGCAGTTTACAACCCAACGGTTTGAAAATTGACTTCTCTAACTTCAGATAGTCCCTGCTTTCCCTCTCTTTCCCCTCTTCCCCTCCCCCTTCCCAGTCCTCCCACTAGTCCTCCTGGCTCCGACTACATTCTATCCTTGGCCCGCCCCCTCCCCTGACATCAGTCTGAAGAAGGGTCTTGGCCCAAAACGTCCCCCATTCCTTCTCTCCTGAGATGCTGCCTGACCTGCTGAGTTACTCCAGCATTTTGTGAATAAATACCTTCCACTAATTGAAAGATTTGTTTCTTTGTGCCTATCTAAATCTCGATCAGGATAGTGGCTACCTGTATTTACGGATGATGCATGTAATTATTAGTATTTAATAATTAAGCCGGCCACCACAAGAGGCTTAATTGCAGCCTGCAATCATTAGCGCCTCTCTTATTCCAGTCACAAGCATAACAGATATGTAAATTTGTGTGACATTGAAACACCTTGTTTTGACAAAATTAATAGATGATAATGTGCAACTAATCTACGCTGGAGGGAAAGGCAGTGAAGCTTTTACAAGGGGTAAACTTGTAGGATGTGAAGAAGTCCATTCGACTCATTATATGGCCAGTTTTAGTTTAGTTTAGTTTAGAGATACAGCGCAGAAACAGGCCCTTCAGCCCACCGAGTCCGCGCCGCCCAGCGATCCCCACACACTAACACTATCCCCCACACACACACTAGGGACAATTTGCAATTTGACAGAACCCAGACCTGCACGTCTTTGGAGTGTGGGAGGAAACCCAGAGAAATCCCACGCGGTCACGGGGAGAACGTACAAACTCCGTACAGACAGCGCCCGTAGTCAGGAACAAGCCCAGGTCTCTGTCGTTGAGGCAGCAGCTCTACCCGCTGCGCCGCCCTGCCGGTCATAGAGTCATGGAATCATGCAGCACGGAAACAGGCCCTTCGGCCCTTAATATTCATACAAAAGAAAATTCAGCCTTGGTGGAGTAAACCTGATGGGCCGAATGGCCTAATTGTGCCTCTACTACTTGTGGTCTTATGATCTTTTGGAAAAAAAAATGTCTCATGACAGATTGTGCAAGTAAGATGGTGAATTGTTCGTTTAAGAGTTGCTTTCCAAAAAATAATTAAATATTTACTTGTGTGAAAAGAAGTAAGACTTGTGGAGATAAGAACATAGAACAGTACAGCATAGGAACAGGCCCTTCGGCCCACAATGCCTGTGCCAAACATGATGCCGAGACCTACCCTTATCGACCTGCACATAATCCATATCCTTCTATACCCGGCATATCCAGGTGCCTATCACAAGTCTCTGAAATGCCACTAATATATCTGCCTCCACCACCACCCCTGGTGGCACGTTCTGGGCACTTGCCACCCTCTGTGTAACAGGAAAACTTGCCCCGCTCATCTCCTTTCAACTTTACCCCCTTTCACCTTGAGGCTATGCCCTCTAGTATTTGATTTTTCCATCCAAAATAAAAGGTTCTGATTGTCTACCCTATCAATGCTTCCCATAAATCCAAATAACAACAAGGGTGGCATGGTGGCGCAGCGGTAGAGTTGCTGACTCATGGCGCCAGAGACCCGGGTTTGATCCTGACTACGGGTGCTGTCTGTACGGAGTTTGTACGTTCTCTCCCCGTGACCTGCGTGGGTTGTCTCCGGGTGCTCCGGTTTCCTCCCACACTCCAAAGACGTGCGGGTTTGTAGGTTAATTGGCTTCTGTACATTATACCTGAACTAGATCGCGGGTCGGCGCGGACTCGATGGGCCGAAGGGCCTGTTTCCACGCTGTACTTCCAAAACCAAAAACTAAAATATTACCATAAACAAAATCATTACATTTTGATTAATGAGGGAGTTTAATGTTATTTTTCTAATCCAGACATTAGTTACCATGGTAGCCAGTTTGCACATATTAAAAAATCCACCAGGTTTACAGATTTCATTACGGCATTTATTTGATTAGAAGATTAAGAAGACTAAAAAGCAACGTATAAATTAAAAAAAGGGTGCTAAACGTTTTATGATTGCAATTAATACCTCCAAAATAGTGGCCATGGATTGGATTAATTCAAGGAAATAAATACAAGGATCGATGATATTTCAGTGCAGAGAGATCTGATCACAAAGCTGAACTTGCAAATGCAACGGGCTGGCACGGTGGCGCAGCGGTAGAGTTGCTGCCTCACAGCGCCAGAGACCCGCGTTCCATCCCGACTACGGGTGCTGTCTGTACGCCGTTTGTACGTTCTCCCCGTGACCTGCGTGGTTTTTCCCGGGCGCTCCGGTTTGCTCCCACACTCCAAAGACTTGCATCGTTCATGGTCCCTAGTGTGGAGGATAGTGCTAGTGTACAGGGTGATGGCTGGTCGGCGCGGACTCGATGGGCCGAAGGGCCTGCTCCATTAATTACTTCCATCTCTAAAGTAAAGCAATGATCCTTTCTGGAAGTCTCTATCTGGGTGGGCGGTGGCAGGTAGCCTCCTGACGTTAAACATAAATGAAAAAAGACACAAAGTGCTGGAGTAACTCAGGGGGACAGGCAGCATCTCAGGAGAGAAGGAATGGGTGACGTTTCGGGTCGAGACCCTTCTTCAGAAGTCCGAAGAAGGGTCTCGACGCGAAACGTCACCTATTCCTTCTCTCCAGAGATGCTGTCTGACCCTGTCTGGAGTTACACCAGCTCTTTGCGTGTATCTCCAGCGAGCACCAAGGAAAGGAAGTTGGTTGCACTTATTCCGTCAGCACATGACGTCAGTGAGTGAAAGTGGCCGGGCAGGAGAGTGCTGTGCTGCCCTGATGTCACGGTAAGAGTTTTCTAGAAAGTTCCCTGATGGCTGAATGAATTATTGATTACATTTACCGATCTCTTTCAACTTGCTCATAACTTTGGAGCAACCATCACCACACCACCCACCCCCCTTAAACTTAGCAAAACAGGTCAGCGTTTCATAACCGAACTAGGGGCAGAGAGACAACACTTGATTAGTACAGTTCCTTGATTAGTACGGGTGTCATAGATTATGGGGAGAAGGCAGGAGAATGGGGTTAGGAGCGAGAGATCGATCAGCCATGATTGAATGGCGGCATAGACTTGATGGGCCGAATGGCCTAATTCTACTCCTATTCCTTATAACCTAATCCTAGGGGGACACTCAATGCTGGAGTTACTCGGCGGGCCAGGCAGCATCTCTGAAGAACATGGATGGGTGATGTTTTGGGTCTGGATCTTTCTAGGGGGCAATTGTAGGACTTGGTTGTGGGTTATAAACGTGTGGGTAGGGGGACGGGATGCATTAAAGTGGAAATACTTTAGAGATGCAGCTCCATTCTGTGGCCCAGAGAGGATTGAAGGTTCTGCAGCCGATGGCTTTGAAGATCTGATGAGGAACATTCATCTGATGGGCTTTAAAGGCCATGTGTGGACTGGAGAAGCAAGTGGAGAGGCCAAAAACTGGGTGAATGCACCTAATGGTGAGAAACCGGAGCAAGATCACAAAGAATACTGTGTGCACATCTGGGCGATCCCGACTACGGGCGCTGTCTGTGCGGAGTTTGTACGTTCTCCCCGTGACCTGCGTGGGTGTCGTCCGAGATCTTCAGTTTCCTCCCACACTCCAAAGACGTGCGGGTTTGTAGGTTAATTGGCTTGGTGTAGATGTAAATTGTCCCTCGTGTGCTAGTGTGCGGGAATCACTGGTCGGGGCGGACTTGGTGGGCCGAATGACTGTCATATGTTGAAAGACTGGAGCGACTAGGCTCGTATACACTGGAATTTAGAAGGATGAGAGGGGATCTTATCGAAACATATAAGATTATTAAGGGGTTGGACACGTTAGAGGCAGGAAACATGTTCCCAATGTTGGGGGAGTCCAGAACCAGGGGCCACAGTTTAAGAATAAGGGGTAGGCCATTTAGAACAGAGATGAGGAAAAACTTTTTCAGCCAGAGAGTTGTGAATCTGTGGAATTCTCTGCCTCAGAGGGCAGTGGAGGCCAATTCTCTGAATGCATTCAAGAGAGAGCTAGATAGAGCTCTTAAGGATAGCGGAGTCAGGGGTTATGGGGAGAAGGCAGGAACGGGGTACTGATTGAGAATGATCAGCCATGATCACATTGAATGGCAGTGCTGGCTTGAAGGGCCGAATGGCCTACTCCTGCACCTATTGTCTATTGTCTATTGTTTCTGCGCTGTAACTCCAAATTAAACTAAACTGCATAGACTAAACAATGACCGCTGGCATGGGTGCCAGTGTTGTGTCTAATGACACAATATCTCAATGGATGTCGGGGAATATAGGGAATAATCCCATTTTCACACCACATTGGGCATTTTTAAGGCGGAGATTGACAGGTTCTTGATTAGTTCTATAACTGTGAAATTGTGCCAAGTGTGTGTAGGATAGTGCCAGTGTGCGGGGATCGCTGGTCGGCGCGACTCGGTGGGCCGAAGGGCCTGTTTCTGTGTTGTATCTCTAAACTGAGCAGGGAGAGATAAATCAGACCTTCTGTCGAATTCTGGGTGAAGCGAGATGAAAATAAGTTTAGATAAGAATTAAGAGAAGAACGTGAGAAAGCAGCACGGATGTTCCAGTCCACACTCAGCTACGTTTCCAATTTAACTCGTCACTGAAGACCTAAGTAGAACATGTACACAGCTATCTGCTAATTGAAATTGGCAGATCATTGCAATAGCAGGAACCGGGATCAATCTTTATCTAAGACAGAATTAGAGCATAACTTAAGGATAGCAGAGTCAGGGGGTATGGGGAGAAGGCAGGAACGGGGTACTGATTGTGGATGATCAACCATGATCACATTGAATGGCAGTGCTGGCTCGAAGGGCCGAATGGCCTCCTCCTGCACCTATTGTCTATTGTCTAACTTACAACATAAAACTTCCTAAAGAAAGATGCAGCTACTGCAGTTTATGTCAACTGACCCAAGCAAGCCTGCTTAGCGGGATGCACCGCTCTGTGTAGGATGGAACTGCAGACGCTGGTTTACACCGAAGATAGACTAAAGAAGGGTCTCAACCCGAAACGTCACCCATTCCTTCTCTCCAGAGATGCTGCCCTGTCCTGCTGAGTTACTCCAGCATTTCTGTGTCTGTCTTTGGCTGCATCATAGCAGGGTTTGGGAACAGCTCCATCCAGGACCGCAAGAAATTGCAGAGAATTGCGGACGCAGCCCAGACCATCACACAAACCAACCTCCCGTCCATTAACTCCATCTACACCTCACGCTGCCTCGGCAAGGCCACCAGCATAATCAAGGACCAGTCTCACCCCGGCCACTCCCTCTTCTCCCCTCTCCCATCGGGCAAGAAGTACAGAAGTGTGAAAACGCACACCTCCAGATTCAGGGACAGTTTCTTCCCGGCTGTTAGTGGGCAAATGAACCATCCTCTCACCAACTAGAGAGCGGTCCTGAACTACTATCTACCTCATTGAAGATCCCCGGACTCTCTTTAATCAGACTTTACTAGACTTTATCTTGCACTAAACAGTATTCCCTTTATCTTGCATCTATACACTGTACATGGTTCGATTGTAATCATGTATTGTCTTTCCACTGACTGGTTAGCAGGGAACAAAAAGATTTTCACTGTACCTCGGTACACGAGACAACAAACTAAAGCAAACTTTCATAGAGTAATTGGATTATCTAGCAGGGGTCATTATGATTGTAGCCACTTTAAGTCATCATTGTCAGAGATGCCCAATTTAAGCAGAAGTGAGAATAACATGAATCAATAACTGCAATGTAGGATAATTTTAGTTTAGTTTAGTGATTCAGCGCGGAAACAGGCTCTTCGGCCCACCAGGTCCGCACCAACCAGTGATCCCCGCAAACCACCGACCAGTGATCCCGTTTTCTACGAGATCTTCGGTTTCCTCCCACACTCCAAAGACGTACAGGTTTGTACGTTAATTGGTGGGGCAAATGTAAAAATTGTCCCTAGTGGGTGTAGGATAGTGTTAGTGTGCGGGGATCGCTGGGCGGCGCGAACCCGGTGGGCCAAAGGGCCTGTTTCTGCGCTGTATCTCTAAATCTAAATCTAAAAAATCTAAACTAACACTAACCTACACACACTAGGGACAATTTACATTTTATACCAAGCCAATTAACCTACAAACCAGTACGTCTTTGGAGTGTGGGAGGAAACCGGAGATCCTGGAGAAAACCCACGCGGGTCACGGGGAGAACGTACAAACTCCTTATTCAGGATCGAACCCGGGTGTCCGGCGCTGTAAGGCAGCAACTCTACCGCTGCGCCACCGTGCCACCCTTGAAAATAAGTTGCTGCACGTCATAAATTATTCATTGCGGTGCTGGCTCGAAGGGCCGAATGGCCTACTCCTGCACCTATTGTCTATTGCCACTGACGTCGAGCAGTAATTCGATTTATACCATGACCCCAAAATCACTTTTTCTACCATAAAGTCGAACTTTTCAAAAGGTGATTAAATGTTTTTTGTTTTAAGGCAAAATGGTTGCATTGAAGATATTACCTGTCGATGGAGTTTAGAAATTGAAGGGGTGGTAACAAAAAGGTATGCTTAATGCCAAAATTAATTTGGATTCATCCGCCTAGAAATTATAACAGGTCCACCACGGAATGTCCGGCGCTTGGTCCTCGAGCCTTGCCCCATTATCCGTTTTGCCGGAACGACAGGAGGTCACGGACTGGAGGGGGGCCGAGATACCGCCCCGCAGAGCCGGCCTCGGAAGTCGGCTATGGGAACGGATCTGCCGGCTCTGGCCGGGCCGGAGTTCCAGAGCCCCGGATGCAGGGGGGGCAAAGTCGACCCGCCGATCGGCTGGCCGCGGAAGGCCTGATGAGGTCCTTCATCGTCTGGAGGATCGTCTGGCACATTTTCGGGGGGACTTCCAGGGAGGGGGATTTCAAGAGCGCCCTCGTGATTTTGTCCGGATTAAAGGAGGATTAAGTTGCTGGAAAATCGGTGGTGGGCCTGTGTTAAGTCTGTACCTATATGTATTAAGTCTGTATCTCTACGCCTCATGAAATTAATCTGAAATAAAAGGGTTTCAATGCTAACTTTCAGATGGTTGAGGGAACGTGGTACGTATGAGGGTGATCCCGAGGCCTCTGAGTTCTGTGCATTAAATTGCAATTCATTGAGAGCCGTGAGCATTCGCACAATAGAATCTTTTTCAAAGGGAGCATCCATGTTAACAGCAAAGATACTAGAGGAGCAAGATAGACCACTCGACCCAAAAAAACCGTAGTACGTCATGGCACCATTTTAGTAGGCAGAAACTTGCAGAAACATTTAAAAAGAAAAATAACAATTGATGGACGAGATACATTCTGCATTTTAATGGTATCGTCACACGTACTGTTCCCCCAAAACACTGATTACACTGCGAGAGGCAGAGCGAACGGCGGGGTTTGCCTACTAAAATGGCGGCCGTTTTGCCGGGGTTCGCCTACTAAAATGGCGGCTGTTTTGGTGGGTTTTGCATACTAAAATGACGGCCGTTTTGGCGGGTTTTGCCTACTAAAATGGCGCTCCTTTGCGTACTACACTCCAGTATAGGCGATTTCGACGGAGTGGTCCATCTTGTTCCTCTAGTATCTTTGGTTAACAGGCCTCAGAATTCTCACAGTAGGACGTTTTTCAAGGAAACACCAAACGCAAACATTCCTCAAAACCACTCACTTCTCCTTTTATAAATTTAAATGCACGTTTGCAAATGCAAGGCTCGTGGTTGGCAGAACCATCTCGTGGGGTTGTCTACAAGAAGTGACGGAAAATATTTCTACGTTCCTTAGAAAAGTGACAGTGACAGAGATATAAACAGGCTCTTAATGCTTTTCGATTTAGTTCAACTGCATACGGGGAAAAATATCCAGGAAAGAGTTAAATCAATTTAAATCCATTTTGACAATTGATTGTCATCATGTACTGTCTTTCTGCTGCCAGGTCAGTGCACCACAAAAGCTTTTCACTGTACCTCAGCACGCGTGACGATAAACTAAACTCAACTGAACTAAAACAAATCTACCTGCACCTGAGTTTAGAAGGATGAGGGGGGACCTCATTGAAACTTACTGAATAGTGAAAGGCCTGGATAGAGTGGATGTGGAGAGGATGTTTCCACCAGTGGGAGAGTCTAGGACCAGAGGGCACAGCCTCAGAATAAAAGGACGTACCTTTAGAATGGAGATGAGGAGGAATCTCTTTAGTCAGAGGGTGGTGAATCTGTGAAATCTGTGGAGGCCAAATCAATGGATATTTTTAAGATTGACAGATTCTTGATTAGTACAGGTCTCAGTGGTTACGGGGAGAAGGCAGGAGAATGGGGTTGAGAGGGAAAGATACAGTAGGCCAGCCATGATTGAATGGCGGAGCAGACTTGATGGGCTGAATGGCCTAATACTGATCCTGTAACTTATAAACGTTTAAAAAAATCCAGTGTTGCAATAATAACAGGACTTAGGTCAGAATATTTTGTGTCATTTAACTCGACTGAGACATTTTTTTTTGTGTCGGAAGGAACTGCAGATGCCAACGATAGACACAAAGTGCTGGAGTAACTCAGCAAGACGGGCAGCATCTCTGGACGGTGATGTATGTATCGAGTCGGGACCCTTGCCGAAAAGTTGGCCACTCCTTCCATCCAGAGATGCTGCCTGTCCCGCTGAGTTATCACAACATGTTTCTCGACACTAGTCGCCCTTGGCACATTGATCAGTTCCTGTGGGCACGCACCATCATTTTTTTACCTCCTTCCTGATTTCGAAAGGCGGCCAGTCGTCGGTCTTGAACAACCTTGTGCGCGTGCGGGCTGGAACGGTGGCGTGTCGGTCTGGCCTCTTCGTCGCCACCCCACGCTCAGCCAGGCACGTACTCCTCCGGCAGTCCCGACAGGTTCCTGCTCTTGAGGGCCCGGTCCACCATGCCGATGTAGCCGTCGATGGCCCCCCTCATCTCGGGCGTGAAGGGGTCAAAGTCCTTCTGCCGCAGGCCGGAGCGCTTGAAGCTGCCGTCCTTCTGCGTCTCCACGCACAGCAGCCGGTCCTCGTCGACGGTCAGCTTCAGGAAGGCCGCCGCCCGCTTCAGCTGCGGCAACAGCTCCCTCTTCAGGTCCTCGTAGTGAACCACCAGCACCCTCCGGCAGTAGCTCAGCCAGTCCAGGGTGTGCGAGGCCCACCACGACCCGTAGGTGCCCACAAAGACCGGCCATTCTGCAGAGGGAGACTTCGCGTTACACTCCCAGAGGATGGAGAGAGACCCGGCGTTGGGGGGGTTGGTGGGGAGCCACCGAGAACAGAGTGGGGGGGGGGGGGGGGGTGGAGGGCCACCGAGAACAGGGGGGGGGGGGGGTGGAGGGCCACCGAGAACAGGGGGGGGGTGAGTGGGGGGGCCACCGAGAACAAAGGGGGGGGTGAGTGGGGGCCAACGAGAACAAAGAGGGGGGGGTGGGTGGGGGCCACCGAGAGCAATAGACAATAGACAATAGACAATAGGTGCAGGAGTAGGCTATTCAGCACTTCGAGCCAGCACCACCATTCAATGCGATCATGGCTGATCATCCACAATCAGTACCCCGTTCCTGCCTTCTCCCCATACCCCCTCACTCCGCTATCCTTAAGAGATCTATCCAGCTCTCTCTTGAAAGCATCCAACGAACTGGCCTCCACTGCCTTCTGAGGCAGAGAATTCCACACCTTCACCACTCTCTGACTGAAAAAGTTCTTCCTCATCTCCGTTCTAAATGGCCTACCCCTTATTCTTAAACTGTGGCCCCTGGTTCTGGACTCCCCCAACATTGGGAACATGTTTCCTGCCTCTAATGTGTCCAATCCCCTAATTATCTTATATGTTTCAATAAGATCCCCCCTCATCCTTCTAAATTCCAGTGTATACAAGCCTAATTGCTCCAGCCTTTCAACATACGACAGTCCCGCCATTCCGGGAATTAACCTAGTGAACCTACGCTGCACGCCCTCAATAGCAAGAATATCCTTCCTCAAATTTGGAGACCAAAACTGCACACAGTACTCCAGGTGCGGTCTCACCAGGGCCCGGTACAACTGTAGAAGGACCTCTTTGCTCCTATACTCAACTCCTCTTGTTATGAAGGCCAACATTCCATTGGCTTTCTTCACTGCCTGCTGTACCTGCATGCTTCCTTTCAGTGACTGATGCACTAGGACACCCAGATCTCGTTGAACATCCCCTCTTCCTAACTTGACACCATTCAGATAATAATCTGCCTTTCTATTCTTACTTCCAAAGTGAATAACCTCACACTTATCTACATTAAATTGCATCTGCCATGTATCTGCCCACTCACACAACCTGTCCAAGTCACCCTGCAGCCTTATTGCATCTTCCTCACAATTCACACTACCCCCAGCAAAGAGGGACCCCAAGTGTAGGGGGGGGGGGGGGGGGGGAGGGGTTGAATCAAAGTCATAGACTGATACAGTGTGGAAACAGGCCCTTCGGCCCAACTCGCCCACACACCGCCCAACAATGTCCCTGCTACACTAGTCCCACTCACCTGTGCTTGGCCCATATCCCTCCAAACCTGTCCACGTAAAGTCAAGTCAAGTTTATTCATGTACCATGTCCATTCATGCACCATAATCCATGTACCTGTCCAACTGTTTCTTAAACGATGGGATAGTCCCAGCCTCAGCTACCTCCTCTGGCAGCTCGTTCCATGCACCCACCACCCTCTGTGTGAAAAAGTTACCCCTCAGATTCCTATTAAATCTTTTCCCCTTCACCTTGAACCTGTGTCCTTTGGTCCTCGATTTCCCTACTCTGGGTAAAAGGCTCTGTGCATCTACCCAATCTATTCCTCTCATGATTTTCTACACCTCTATAAGATCTCCCCTCATCTACGCTCCATGGAATAGAGACCCAGCCTACTCGACCTAAAAGTGGCGAACAAAGAGGGACCTGGCATTGAGGGAGAGGCAATCAGTACGGGTGCCAGGGGTGATGGGGAGAAGGCAGGAGAATGGGGTTGAGGGGGAGAGATAGATCAGCCATGATTGATTGGCGGAGTAGCCTTGATGGGCCGAATGGCCTAATCTTTCTCCTATCACTTATGATAGAGGGACCCATCATGAAGGGCCTGTTTCCACACTGTATCTCTGAACTAAACTATCATAGGTTCATAAGTGATAGGAGCAGAATTAGGCCATTCGGCCCATCAAGTCTACTCCGCCATTCAATCATGGCTGATCTATCTCTCCCTCTCAACCCCATTCTCCTGCCTTCTCCCCACAACCCCTGACACCCGCACTAATCAAGAATCCATTTATCTCTGCCTTAAAAATATCCATTGACGGCCTCCACAGCCTTCTGTGTCCACGAATCCCACAGATTCACCACCCTCTGGCTAAAGAAATTCCTCCTCATCTCCTTCCTAAAGGGATGTCCTTTAATTCTGAGGCCATGCCCTCTGGTCGTGGACTCTCCCACCAGTGGAAACATCCTCCCCGCATCCACTCTATCCAAGTCTTTCACTATCAATACACTCTCCCACCACGAACAGATTCCATCAATCTCCAAGGTGAGGAAAAGCTTTTTCACCCAGAGAGTTGTGGAATTCTCTGCCACAGAAGGCAGTGGAGACCGATTCACTGGATGCTTTCAAGAGAGAGTTAGATTTATCTCTCGGGGCTAACGGAATCAAGGGATGTGGGGCGAAAGCGGGAACGGGGTACTGATTTTGGATGATCATCCATGATCATATTGAATGGCGGTGCTGGCTCGAAGGGCCGAATGACCTACTCCTGCGTCTATTTTCCATGTTTCTATGTTTCTCAAAGGTTGGCCCTGTTTTGTATTTTGTGCAACCTGAAGGTTTAGGTGAGAAACTCCTCGCTCGGTTGGAGGTTAGCGGGGTTATACCTTTGCTTTTCCAGTGCCCTGTTTCTATGCTTTCTATGAAAAGCAACAATCCTCAAAGGTTGGCCGTGTTTTGTACTGTGTGCGGCCTGAAGGTTTTAGGTGAGAGACTCCTCGGTTGGAGGTTAGCGGGGTTATACCTTTGCTTTTCCAGTGCCGCTCCGACGCGTACCCCAGGTGTCCAGCCCGCTTTCTGTTGAACTCTGCCATCAACGCCTTGTAGGGGTTTCGTATCAACAAGATGGCGGCATCGAAGGTCTCTATTTCCCTCTTGCCGCTCTCGTGGGTTTTTACGCAGATGGTGCGACCACTCTTCCAGTAGTCCTTCTCCCCTTTGAAACCTGACCAAAGGAAACGGAAAAGGTGATGTCACGAAGCAAAGTGGAAGAACAGAATTTAAAAAAAAAAAAAAAATTTCCTTTAAAAAAAAAATATATATAAGTTCTCTTTTAACCTTTATAGACAATAGACAATAGACAATAGACAATAGGTGCAGGAGTAGGCCATTCAGCCCTTCGAGCCAGCACCGCCATTCAATGCGATCATGGCTGATCACTCTCAATCAGTACCCCGTTCCTGCCTTCTCCCCATACCCCCTCACTCCGCTATCCTTAAGAGCTCTATCCAGCTCTCTCTTGAAAGCATCCAACGAACTGGCCTCCACTGCCTTCTGAGGCAGAGAATTCCACACCTTCACCACCCTCTGACTGAAAAAGTTCTTCCTCATCTCCGTTCTAAATGGCCTACCCCTTATTCTCAAACTGTGGCCCCTTGTTCTGGACTCCCCCAACATTGGGAACATGTTATCTGCCTCTAATGTGTCCAATCCCCTAATTATCTTATATGTTTCAATAAGATCCCCCCTCATCCTTCTAAATTCCAGTGTATACAAGCCCAATCATTCCAGCCTTTCAACATACGACAGTCCCGCCATTCCGGGAATTAACCTAGTGAACCTACGCTGCACGCCCTCCATAGCAAGAATATCCTTCCTCAAATTTGGAGACCAAAACTGCACACAGTACTCCAGGTGCGGTCTCACCAGGGCCCGGTACAACTGTAGAAGGACCTCTTTGCTCCTATACTCAACTCCTCTTGTTACGAAGGCCAACATTCCATTGGCTTTCTTCACTGCCTGCTGAACCTGCATGCTTCCCTTCATTGACTGATGCACTAGGACACCCAGATCTCGTTGAACTCCCCCTCCTCCTAACTTGACATCATTCAGATAATAATCTGCCTTTCTATTCTTACTTCCAAAGTGAATAACCTCACACTTATCTACATTAAACTGCATCTGCCATGTATCCGCCCACTCACACAACCTGTCCAAGTCACCCTGCAGCCTTATTGCATCTTCCTCACAATTCACACTACCCCCCAACTTAGTATCATCTGCAAATTTGCTAATGGTACTTTTAATCCCTTCGTCTATAATCCCTTTATCTATAATTACATAGATACTGGGAGGTCTATACCCTATATGTATTTTGAAACTGGATTTATATTAAGGCTACATTTGTTGTTAATGTAATCCTGATCCCTACGTATCAATATCACTGTTATCATTTTATCATTTTGTGAAATTTAATAAAAAAGATTTGAAAAGAGAGAAAGGAAGAACAAAGATCAGAGGGCATCACAACATGGAAATTATGAGAGAACGTCAACAATTCAGACCCGCCAGCAAAATAAAACCTGCACCTGAGATCAGAGATCTAAAAACAAATTAAATATTCTGATATCCCCTTCCTTGCAATCCAGTCTATAATTTGTGCTCTTGCGATAATTAATAGCTGGATATATTTATTATTGCAATTATTTCACAAAATGCTGGAGTAACTCAGCGGGGTCAGGCAGCATCTCTGGAGAGAAGGAATGGGTGACGTTTGGGGTCAAGACCCTTCTTCAGACTGAGAGTCAGGGTCTCGACCCGAAATGTCACCCATTCCATCTCTCCAGAGATGCTGCCTGACCCCACTGAGTTACTCCAGCACTTTGTGTCCATCTTCTTCTCTTACTTCTCTTCTCGTCTCTTATTGTCGAGACCCTTCTTCAGACCAATCATTTATCATTGCAATAGTCAGTCATTACTACTACATTTTAATTTTCTTCTCTAAAACATGCGGCACGGTAGCACAGCGGTAGAGTTGCTGCTTTACAGCGAATGCAGCGCCGGAGACTCAGGTTCGATCCTGACTACGGGTGCTGCACTGTAAGGAGTTTGTACGTTCTCCCCGTGACCTGCGTGGGTTTACTCCGAGATCTTCGGTTTCCTCCCACACTCCAAAGACGTACAGGTATGTAGGTTAATTGGCTGGGTAAATGTAAAAATTGTCCCTAGTGGGTGTAGGATAGTGTTAATGTACGGGGATCACTGGGCGGCACGGACTTGGAGGGCCGAAAAGGCCTGTTTCCGGCTGTATGTATATGATGATATGATATGATAAAATGTAGAGCAGAACAACGTGCAGGAAGGAACTGCAGAACTAAGATGGAAACAAATCGCTGGAGTAACTCAGAAGAAGGGTCTCGACCCGAAACGTCACCCGTCCCTTCTCTCCAGAGATGCCCCCTGTCCCGGTGAGTTACTCCAGCACTTTGTGTCTATCTTTGGCATCCGTGGTTCCTTCCTGCACAGAAACATGGTCTTGAGTTAATTGTGTGAAGTGGGAATCAGTCCAGACAAGCATGTGGTTAGGAGAGAATTGTTCAGTTTAGTTTAGTTTAGAGATACAGCAGGGAAAACAGGCCGTTCGGCCCATCGAGTCCACGCCCGACCAGGATCGCCCGGTCAAACACGTACTATGTATAAGAAAGACAGAAAATGCTGGAGCAACTCAGAAGAAGGAACGGGTGACCCGAAACGTCATCCGAACCCAAACGCGTCAGAGGTATCACAAAATGCTGGAGTAACTCAGTGGTGACAGGCGGTATCTCTGGAGAGAAGGAATGAATGGGTGACGTTTCGGGTCTCGACATCAGCCTGAAGAAGGGTCTCGACATCAGTCTGAAGAAGAGTCTCGACATCAGTCTGAAGAAGGGTCTCGACCCGAAACATCGCCATTCCTTCCTCTCCAGAGATGCTGCCTGTCCCCGCTGAGTTACTCCAGCATTCCGTTGTGTGCAAGGGGGGTGGCACCTACCCTTATTGTAAAGGGTGCCATCAAAATAATAGCTGCCAGTGTAGTATCCGGTACTATGTTCGATCAAGTGTCGAGCCCAAGTGTTACCGGCTCCGGGGGAAGCTCGAGAGGGCTATCAAATCCTTCGTTTTCGTCGGGAGAAATTTCCTGTCTGTACATCTGTTATCTGGAAAAGAAATGGAAGCCTGAAACCTCGGAAAAAGTACCGGATTTTTCGTTTTGCCTGACAATAGACAATAGGTGCAGGAGTAGGCCATTCGGCCCTTCGAGGCCGCACCGCCATTCAATGTGATCATGGCTGATCATACTCAATCAGTACCCCGTTCCTGCCTTCTCCCCATACCCCCTGACTCCGCTATCCTTAAGAGCTCTATCTAGCGCTCTCTTGAATGCATTCAGAGAATTGGCCTCCACTGCCTTTCTGAGGCAGAGAATTCCACAGATTCACAACTCTCTGACTGAAAAAGGTTTTTCCCTCGTCTCAGTTCTAAATGGCCGACCCCTTATTCTTAAACTGTGGCCCCTTGTTTCTGGACTCCCCATACATTGGGAACATGTTTTCTGCCTCTAACGTGTCCAACCCCTTAATAATCTTATACGTTTCGATAAGATCTCCTCTCATCCTTCTAAATTCCAGTGTATACAAGCCTAGTCGCTCCAGTCTTTCAACATTCTCACTGCGTCAAATTAACGGGAAAGGTATTGCCAGGACTGGCGGGGACTGTCCTATGTTGGGGACAGGGGGGAGGGGAGGGAGGGTGAGGGAGGGGAGGGGAGGGAGGGAGGGGAGGGAGGGAGGGAGGGAGGGAGGGAGGGAGGGAGGGAGGGAGGGAGGGAGGGAGGGAGGGAGGGAGGGAGGGAGGGAGGGAGGAGGGAGGGAGGGAGGGAGGGAGGGAGGGAGGGAGGGAGGGAGGGAGGTGGGTGGGGAGGATGTTTCCACTGGTGGCAGAGTCTAGGGCCAGAGCTCGTAACCTCAGAAGTAAAGGGTGCTCATTTTTTAGAAAGGACTAGACCAAGTGGACCCATAGGGAGGGAGGGAGGGAGGGAGGGAGGGAGGGAGGGAGGGAGGGAGGGAGGGAGGGAGGGGGGAGGGAGGGAGGGAGGGAGGGAGGGAGGGAGGGAGGGAGGGAGGGAGGGAGGGAGGGAGGGAGGGAGGGAGGGAGGGGAGGGAGGGGAGGGAGGGGAGGGGAGAAGGAGAGGGTGCTGCACCAATGCAGGAGAGTTTTGGGCCCAATGGGTCCACTTGGTCTAGTCCTTTCTAAAAATGAGCACCCTTTAATTCTGAGGTTACGAGCTCTGGCCCTAGACTCTGCTACCAGTGGAAACATCCTCCCCCACATCCACTGTACCTACGGCTTTCATTTTTCGGTGAGTTTCGATGAGGTCCCGCCCTCCACTGCCTGAACCACAGCGGGGGAGAAGGCGAAGTCCCGGCTTACCTTGGACGAGAGTCTGGTAGACGACACAATAGCTCTCATCTTCCACCAGTTCTGTGGTCGCATCCGCCAACGGCCTCCCACAGAGAAGGCCGTCCACAGCGTCGTGGAGCGTGAAGCGGGATGTGGCAAAGCCGCAGTGACACTCTGTCCCACTGATGACCATCAGCGGAAACTCCTGTCAGGGGAAAGTGCACCAGCTTGTGACACGTGTCGAGTTTAGTTTAGTTTGGTTTAGTTTAGAGATACAGCGCGGAAAACAGGCCGACAGCCCTCAGAGTCCGTGCCGACCAGCGATCCCCGCACACTAACACTATCCTACACACACTGGGGACAATTTACATTTATACCAAAGCCAATTAACCTACAAACCTGCACGTCTTTGGAGTGTGGGAGGGAATCGAAGATCTCGGAGAAAACCCACGCGGTCACGGGGAGAACGTACAAACTCCGTACAGACAGCGCCCGTAGTCGGGATGGAACCTGGGTTTCTGGTGCTCTCCTCTATCTATCTATCTATCTATCTATCTATCTATCTATCTATCTATCTATCTATCTATCTATCTATCTATCTATCCTATCTATCTATCTATCTATCTATCTATCTATCTATCTATCTATCTATCTATCTATCTATCTATCTATCTATTCTATCTATCTATCTATCTATCTATCTATCTATCTATCTATCTATCTATCTATCTATCTATCTATCTCCCTCCATTTCCCTCCATTTCCCTCCCTCCCTCCCTCCTCCACTCCCTCCCTCCCTCCCTCCCTCCCTCCCTCCCTCCCTCCCTCCTCCCTCCCTCCCTCCCTCCCTCCCTCCCTCCCTCCCTCCCTCCCTCCCTCCCTCCCTCCCTCCCTCCCTCCCTCCCTCCCTCCTCCCTCCCTCCACCCTCCCTCCCTCCCTCCCTCCCCTCCCTCCCTCCCTCCCCTCCCTCCCTCCCTCCCTCCCTCCCTCGCTACATCTTGCTGTCAACTGGGGAAGAGAGGTTTTTCTTCTCCCGGTTTTTCTTCTCAATTTGCCCAGCTAGTTCACAACGCGGTAATTCCATGCATATTTTTTACTGAGTGCTAAATGTTTACACAAGCGCACGCCAGATGAATTTTAAACCCCCAAAAGTATTTTCCCAACATTTATGGAGAAGTCATGGCCTTGAAATGAATTCTTTGTTCGTGATTCTAAATGCACGGTGGCACAGCGGTAGAGTTGCTGCCCTCACAGCGCCAGAGACCCCGGGTTCCATCCTGACTACGGGCGCTGTACGTACGGAGGTTGTACGTTCTCCCCCGTGACCTGCGTGGGTTTTCTCCGAGATCTTCGGTTTCCCATTTCAAAGATGTACAGGCTTGTAGGTTAATTGGCTTTGAAATTCATTCTTTGTTAGTGCTACTAAATGTGTGTGGTGCTAATTCATTGGAATTCAAATCTATTCAATAATAAGCAATGACAGAGAAAACACTTCCAGGCAGTTTTAACATCTGTGATAAAATATTATCACGCATTTACCTTTAAGTTAAATAAAAAGTGTTTGTACTTTAATGGAACTGGTTTTGTTTAGAGATACAATGCATCGTAGAAACAGGGCCCTCTGGCCTATGTTCACAGACCAAATATACATGCGTTAGTTCAATCGTACACACTATTTACAGAGGACAATTTACAGAAGCCAATTAAACCTACAAACCTGCATGTCTTCGGTGTGTGGACAGCCCGGACACAGTGGGCCAAAGGGCCTGTTTCTGAGCTGTATCTCTAAACTAAACTAAATAGCCAGCAAAAGTCAGTAACCACATTACAGATCTAATGGCCTACCAACACAGTGCTGGACAAAACTCAACGCGTCAGGCAGCAGCTTTGGAGGGAATGGACAGGCGGCATTTTGGCTTGGGACCCTTCTTCAGAGATAGATTATTGATTAGTACGGGAGGCAGGGGTTATGGGGGAGAAGGCAGGAGAATGGGGTGAGGAGGAGAGATAGATCAGCCATAGAGCCAAACGGGCGAGAGAACCAATTCAGGAAGGGCCTGTTTCCGCGCTGTATCTCTAAGCTAAACAGGGCCCTAGTGAGACCGCACCTGGAGTACTGTGTGCAGTTGTACAGGGCCTAGTGAGACCGCACCTGGAGAGTACTGTGTGCAGTTGTACAGGGCCTAGTGAGACCGCACCTGGAGTACTGTGTGCAGTTTTGGACTCCAAATTTGAGGAAGGATATTCTTGCTATTGAGGGCGTTGCAGCATAGGTTTACTAGGTTAATTCCCGGAATGGCGGGACTGTCATATGTTGAAAGACTGGAGCGACTAGGCATGTATACACTGGAATTTAGAAGGATGAGAGGAGATCTTATCGAAACGTATTAAGATTATTAAGTGTGGTTGGACACGTTAGAAACATAGAAACATAGAAAATAGGTGCAGGAGTAGGCCATTCGGCCCTTCGAGCCTGCACCGCCATTTAATATGATCATGGCTGATCATCCAGCTCAGTAGCCTGTACCTGCCTTCTCTACATACCCCCTGATCCCTTTAGCAAAAAGGGCCACATCTAACTCCCTCTTAAATATAGCCAATGAACTGGCCTCAACTACCTTCTGTGGCAGAGAATTTCACAGACTCACCACTCTCTGTGTTGTTAGAGGCAACGTTGGGGGAGTCCAGAACAAGGGGCCACAGTTTAAGAATAAGGGGTAGGCCATTTAGAACTGAGATGAGGAAAAACATTTTCACCCAGAGAGTTGTGACTCTGTGGAATTCTCTGCCTCAGAAGGCAGTGGAGGCCAATTCTCTAAATGCATCCAAGAGAGAACTAGATAGAGCTCTTAAGGATAGCGGAGTCAGGGGGTATGGGGAGAAGGCAGGAACAGGGTACTGATTGAGAATGATCAGCCATGATCACATTGAATGGCGGTGCTGGCTCAAAGGGCCGAATGGCCTCCTCCTGCGCCTATTGTCTATTGTCTATTAAACCAAACTAAAACTGAACTAATACCAAGGACACAACATCAGGCCCAGATCTACAGTTCCAGTGGGACAATCCATTAGACTGGTTGGCTGCGATTTCTGTTCTTGATTGGATGCGGAGAGGATGTTTCCACTAGTGGGAGATTCTTGGACCAGAGGCCACAGCCTCAAAATAAAAGGACGAAGCTTTAGAAAGATGAGGAGGAATTTCTTTAGTCAGAGGGTGGTGAATCTGTGGAATTAATTGCCCCAGACAGCGGTGGAGGCCAAGTCAGTGGATATTTTTAAGGCAGAGACTGACATTCATTCATTTATTCACAGATTCTTGATCAGTGCGGGTGTTAGAGGTTATGGGGAGAAGACAGGAGAATGGGGTTGGGAGGGAGAGATAGATCAGCCATGATTGAATGGCGGAGTAGACTCGATGGGCCGAATGGACTAATTCTGCTCCGAGAACCTATGAACCTCCAGGCTCAAATGTTAAACCAGGCTTCAAGCCGCCTACCTCCTCAAATATCTCTACCTTTCAAATCAAAGACACGAGAGCTCTCTGCCACAAGATGTTTGGTTCCGTTCAGTGAGAGGTTTCACGTACCTTTTTAGTGCAGAACTCCGTGCATTTAACGACGGTCAGGTTAGGCTGGCTCACGTGGACAGGGAAGGCCAGCGTTAGATTCTGCGGAACCTTGAAGCAACCTCGGTAGAGAACATTCCTGTCTGAAGCAACAGAAAACGTGCTGGTTACTTTAAACCAACAGCAATGACTCTCAGTCTGAAATGACCCGAAACGTCACCCATTCCTTCTCTCCAGAGATGCTGCCTGTCCCACTGAGTTACTCCAGCATTTTGTGTCTACGGTTTAAATCAGCATCTGCAGTTCTTTCCTACACAATGAGTATCAGTATCAGTTTGGTTTATTGTCACGTGTACCGAGGTACAGTGAAAAGCTTTTGTTGCGTGCTATTCAGTCAGCGGAAAGACAAGACATGTTCACAGTCGAGCCGTCTACAGTGTACAGTTACATGATAAGGGAATAGCGTTTAGTGCAAGGTAAAGCCAGCAAAGACCAATCAAGGATAGTCTGAGGGTCACGAAACAGGAGGATAGCAGTCCAGCACTGCTCTCTGGTTGTGGTGGGATGGTTCAGTTGCCTGATAACAGCTGGCAAGAAACTGGTCCCTGAATCTGGAAATGGGCCATTTGAAACATTTGCAATATTAGACAATTTACGTTCTCTATTTAGCTTAGTTTAGTTTCAGTTTAGTTTAGTCTTGTCACGTGTACCGGAAGACAGCACGGTGGCGCGGCAGTAGAGTTGCTGCCTCACGGCGCCAGGGACCCGGGTTCGATCCTGGCTTCGGGTGCTATCTGTACGGAGTTTGTACGTTCTCCCTGTGACCGCGTGGGTTTTCCCTGGGGGCTCAAGTTTCCTCCCACACTCCAAAGACGTAAAGGTTTGTAGGCTAATTGGCTCGGTAAAATTGTAACCTGTTCCTAGTGTGTGTAGGATAGTGCGTGGGGATCGCTGGTCGGCGCAGACTCGGTGGGCCGAAGTGCCTGTTTCTGCCTTGTGTCTCTAAAGTCAACGAAAGCAAACTACAGTGAAAAGCTTTTTTTTGCATGTTATCCAGTCAGGGAAAAGACAGTACATGACATATATAACATATAACAACTACAGCATGGAAACAGGCCTGTCCGGCCCTACCAGTCCACGCCGACCATTCTCCCTGACCTAGTCTCATCTACCTGCACTCAGACCATAACCCTCCAATCCCCTCCTATCCATATACCTATCCAATTTACTCTTAAATAATAAAATCGAGCCAGCCTCCTCCACTTCCACCGGAAGCCCATTCCATACAGCCACAACCCTCTGAGTAAAGAAGTTCCCCCTCATGTTACCCCTAAACCTTTGTCCCTCAATTCTGAAGCTATGTCCCCTTGTTGGAATCTTCCCCACTCTCAAAGGGAGTTACAATGAAGTTGTCCACGGTGTACAGCGATTTTGGTGATGGGAATTGATACAATAAACAGTATCTTAATACGCTGACCAACTTGGTTTAGGTACCAAATTTAAACTCGGAATACAAGGACGAACTAGTTCTGCAATATCTGCAGTTCTTTGTTTAGATTTAGATTTAGATTTAGATTTAGAGATACAGCGCAGAAACAGGCCCTTCGGCCCACCGGGTCCGCGCCGCCCAGCGATCCCCGCACACTAACACTATCCTACACACACTAGGGACAATTTTTACATTTGCCCAGCCAATTAACCTACATACCTGCACGTCTTTGGAGTGTGGGAGGAAACCGAAGATCTCGGAGAAAACCCACGCAGGTCACGGGGAGAACGTACAAACTCCGTACAGACGGTGCCCGTAGTCAGGATCCAACCTGAGTCTCCGGCGCTGCATTCGCTGTAAGGCAGCAACTCTACCGCTGCGCCACCGTGCCGCCCTTTCTACATTAAGAAAAATAATATGGCTTGCATTCTAGTTTTTTCTCATTGAGGGCCGCACGGTGGCGCAGCGGTAGAGTCGCTGCCTCACAGCGCCAGAGACCAAGGTTCGATCCTGACTACGGGCGCTGTCTGTATGGAGTTTCTACGTTCTCCCCGTGACCTGTGTGTGTTTTCTCCGGGTGCTCTGGTTTCCTCCCACACTCCAAAGACATACAGGTTTGTAGGCTTGGTATGAATGTAAATTGTCCCTAGTGTGCGTAGGATAGTGTTAGTGTGCGGGGATCGCTGGTTGGCGCGGATTCGGTGGGCCGAAGGGCCTGTTTCCGTGCTGTACGTCCAACCTAAACTAAACTAAATAGGAAAAGGATTCGAGCTGAAGAGATAATTGTCCCCTTTATTGATTAGAGACTAATACATCTTTACTTGTCTTTGGACTTTAGAGATGCAGTGCAGAAACAGGTCCTTCGGTCCACAGAATCCCTGCCGTCCAGCAATGACCCCGTACACTAGCATTGTCCTACATACATGAGGGACAATTTACAATTTTACCAAAGCCAGTTAACCTACAAACCTGTACGACTTGAGTGTGGGAGGAATCTGGAGAAAACCCACGCAGGTCACGGGGAGAACGTACAAACTATGTACAGACAGCACCCGTGGTCAGGATCGAACCCTTGTCTCTGGTGCTGCAAGGCAGCAACTCTACCGCTACGCCACCGTGCTTCCCTCAATGGGCAGAACCAAAATACAAGCCATACTCATTTTCTTAATGTAGACACAAGGAACTGCAGATGCCAGTTTATACTAAAGATAGACACAAAGTGCTGGAGTAACTCAGTGGGTCGGGCAGCACCTCCGGAGAGAAAGGATGGATGGAATTTTGGGTCGGGACCCTTCTCCACACTGACGGTCCCGACCCGAAATGTCACCCACTCTAGTTCTCCAGAGATGCTGCCTGACCCGCTGAGTTACTCCAGCACTTTGTGTCTATTTTTTTTCTTAAATTGCATGAACAATTAGTCTCATCACATTAGTGCAGGAGGGGCTAGTGTAGCTGGGACACGTTGGCCGGTGTGGGCAAGTTGGGCCGAAGGGCCTGTTTCCACATTGTATCACAAGTTATAGGAGTTAACTTATAACTTACATAAGTTAGTAGGTTCTAGGTGAGGAATTAGGCCATTCGGCCCATCGAGTCTAGTCCGCCATTCAATCATGGCTGATTTCTGCCTCCTAATCCCATTTTCCTGCCTTCCCCCCATAACCCTCGACACCCGTTCTAATCAAGAATTTGTCTATCTGTGCCTTACAAATATCCACTGACTTGACCTCCACAGCCCTCTGTGGCAATGAATTCCACAGATTCACCACCCTCTGACTAAAGAAGTTCCTCCTCACCTCCTTTCTAAAAATGAGCGCCCTTTAATTCTGAGGCTGTGCCCTCTGGTCCTAGACTCTCCCACCAGTGGAAACATCCTCTCCACATCCACTCTATCCAGGCCTTTCATTATTCTGCAAGTTTCAATGAGGTCCCCCCCCACTCATCCTTCTAAACTCCAGCGAGTACAGGCCCAGTGCCGACAAACGCTCATCGTGTGCCAACCCACTGGAATCGTTCTTGTAATCCTCCTCTGGACCCTCTCCAGAGCCAGCACATCCTTCCTCAGATACGGGGCCCAGATTTGCTCCAAATGTGGGCTGACCAGCGCCTAGCAGAGCCTCACCATTACATCTCTGTTTTTTTGTATTCCAGTCCTCTCGATATAAATGCTAGCATTGTGTTTGCTCATTCTATGACCTGATTGTCCCCACCCCAGATCAGAGTCTAATGCTTTGCTGGGCCGAGATGGTCAGAAAAGATAACAATACGAAGATTCACCGGCATCAGTGGGTGTGTGTGTTTTTCCCGCTGCTAAATATTGTATAACTACATCGTAAACTGGTTTTGTTGTGACAGCAGCAATAATAATTGCATTTGCAAGGTGCCTTGCTCTGTCTACATGTCTCAAAGCTCCTCACACAGTGAATTACTCTGAAGTGCAGAGATTTTCAATGGCAACGAACTGAACAAATACTTCATCATCCCTTTGATGGTAATGGCTGCTGAGAGGATACCTGGGACTGGTGCCACAAGAACTCTACACTCGTGGTGTGATTGTGCACGAGACCTTTATTGCATGCCTGGCAGGATTACAGTTTAGCATCTCATCTGACAAACAAACGCTTAGGACAGGAGCAAGGCCACGTCTACCGTTGAAATCAGCCACAAAATAAAACCCTGCTAAAAATTGGACATGAATGTGGATGATCGGCCATGATCACAATGAATGGCGGTGCTGGCTGGTAGGGCCAAATGGCCTCCTCCTTCACCTATTTTCTATGTTTCTATCTGAAAGCAGAATGGTGGATCTGTTCAGCGGATCAGGCAGCAGGGAACAGTTAACACGGAGGAGGAAACTACAAGATAGACACAAAATGCTGGAGTAACTCAGCGGGACAGGCAGCATCTCTGGAAGAAGGAATGGGTGACGTTTCGGTTCGAGACCCTTCTTCAGACTCGGATAATGTTTCAGGTTGAAGATCTACCGGAGACACAGCCTCGAAAAGGTGGACGATGTCAAATTCTCCCACCACCTTTGTCACTCCCACCTCCAGTAACAAGGTGCAGGATTTAGTTTAGTTTAGAGATACAGCGCGGAAACAGGCCCTTCGACCCACCGCCTCCGCACTGACCAGCGATCCCCACACACTAACACTAGCCTACACACACTAGGGACAATTTACATTTATACCAAGCCAATTAACGTACAAACCTGTACGTCTTTGTAGTGTGGGAGGAACCAAAGATTTCGGAGAAAACCCGTGTAGTCACGGGGAGAACGTACAAACTCTGTACAGACAGCGCCCGTAGTCGGGATCGAACCCGGGTCTCTGGCGCTGTGAGGCAGCATCACTACCACTGCGCCACCGTGCCGCCCGAAAGCCATAACCACCAGGTTCTTCCCAGCAACCATCAGGCTCTTGACCTACACACATCAACAACGAAGGATGGACCAGCCATGATTGAATGGCGGAGTAGACTTAATGGGCCGAATGGCCTAAATCTGCTCCCAGGAATGATGCTCTTTCTACAGATGCTGACGAACCTGCAATGTAGTCCCAGCATTTTCCGGTTTTATTTCTGCAAGAGATATTGGTGACAATCCATCACTGATAACTTAGACAATAGATAATAGACAATAGGTAATAGGTGCAGGAGGAGGCCATTCGGCCCTTCGAGCCAGCACCGACATTCAATGTGATCATGGCTGATCATTCTCAATCAGTACCCCGTTCCTGCCTTCTCCCCATACCCCCTGACTCCGCTATCCTTAAGAGCTCTATCCAGCTCTCTCTTGAATACATTCAGAGAATTGGCCTCCACTGCCTTCTGAGGCAGAGAATTCCACAGATTCACAACTCTCTGACTGAATTTTTTTTTCCTCATCTCAGTTCTAAATGGCCTACCCCTTATTCTTAAACTGTGGCCCCTTGTTCTGGACTCCCCCAACATTGGGAACGTGTTTCCTGCCTCTAACGTGTCCAACCCCTTAATAATCTTATACGTTTCGATAAGATCTCCTCTCATCCTTCTAAATTCCAATGTATACAAGCCCAGTCGCTCCAGTCTTTCAACATATGACAGTCCCGCCATTCCGGGAATTAACCTAGTAAACCTACGCTGCACGCCCTCAATAGCAATTAGGATAAAACTCACAACACTTTGGGCGGCATGGTGGCGCAGCGGTAGAGTTGCTACCTTTCAGAGCTGATAGCGTGGGAGACGTGAGTTCGATGCTGACTGTAGGCACTGTCAGTACGGAGTTTGTACGTTCTTCCCATAGCCTGCGTGGGTTTTCTCCAAGATTGTTTTTCAGATCAGCTGCTAATATCATTTGCTCACTCTTAGTTTAGAGTTTAGAGATACAGCGCCGAAACAGGCCCTTCGGCCCAACGAGTCCGCGCCGACTACCATCCCCACACACTAACACTAAATAATTTAGTCACTAATCTCACAATGTGATGGAGTTCATTTCTACTTAAACACAACCACCAAAAAATAGGCGTCACGGTGGCGCAGCGATAGAGTTGCTGCCTCACAGCGCCGGAGACCCGGGTTCCATCCCGACTAGGGGTGCTGTCTGTACGGAGTTTGTACGTTCTCCCAGCGACCTGCGTGAGTTTTCTCTGAGATCTTCGGTTTCCTTCCACACTCCAAAGACGTGCAGGTTTAAAGGTTAATTGGCTTGGTGTGTGTGTAAAACTGTCCCTAGTGTGTGTAGGATAGTGCCAGTGTGCGGGGATCGCTGGTCGGCGCGGACTCGGTGGGTCAAAGGGCCTGTTTTCGTGCTGTATCTCTAAATTAAACTAGACAAAAACTAAAAGTAACATGTCTCAAATGTCGGAGGTTGCGGGCTGACTTTTTTTGAGTGTGGTTTAGTTCAGAGATACAGCATGGCAAAAGGCCCTTCCGCTCATCGAGTCTACACCGATGAAAATCTTTTCACTGTACTATCATAACGAAAATTTACAATCTTACCAAGCCAGTTAACCTACAAACCTGCACGTCTTTGGAGTGTGGGAGGAAACCGAAGATCTCGGAGAAAACCCACGCAGGTCACGGGGGGAACGTACAAACTCCGTACAGACAGCACCCGTAGTGGGGATGGAACACGGGTCTCCGGCGCTGTGAGGCAGCGACTCTACCGCCGCGCCACCGTTACGCCCTCCATTAGTTCCTCGCCCAAAGCAGACTAATTCCTTTACTCACAGCCGTGCCAGCCGGTAAAGTGTTCACTTTAACACGTTGTAAAATGAAACAAATACTAAATTATAATGTGACAAAAATAATTAAGTTACTGGAGCTTCAGGGGAGAGCATGAGAGAACGTCAACAGCTCCGACCTCCAGCAAAATAAAACCTGCACCCGAGAGATGAGATATATGAAAACGAATTAAATATTCTGAAATCCCTTTCCCTGCCATCCACTCTATAATTTGTGCCCTTGTGATGATTAATAGCTGGCTCCTGGTGTGATATATTTATCATTGCAATAGTCAGTCGTTACTACTACATTTAATTTTCTTCTCTCAAACATAAAACATAGAACACAACACCGCGTGTAGCAAGGAACTGCAGATGCTGGTTTACACCGAAGATAGACACTAAAGGATGTGCTGGCTCTGGAGAGGGTCAGGAATGATCCCAGGGATGAGTGGGTTAGCGTACGACAGGGTTGCCAACCTTCCTCGCTCCCAAACAAGGGACAAAAGGTGACGTCGCCGCCCCCGCGCCCCACGTGACCTCACCCAGCCAGCGGCCACGCGCTCCCGCTCCACCAACGGCGGCCGCCCGGGCCGGGAGGCGGGTTGCTATGCAACCTCCATTAGGCGGTACCCGGGCCTCCGGGCCTACACCGGCCCCCGGGCCTACAGTGTCCGAGCTTACACTGACCGGGCCTAATACGGGACAAGGGCGGTCCCGTACAGGATAGCAGACAACAAAAAAGCTTTTGACTGTACCTTGGTACACGTGAAAATACACTAAACTAATAATTATACTCATGAATTATAATCGAACTGGACATTGGATTGCATTCATAATCTTGAAATCTCATAGCTAATATAACTCAGTAATTACCAACAAAATTAATATCAAAAGTATGTCTCATTAACATTTCCCAACACTTAGCTTATTAAACATCCATCACCAAATGTTTACTCACTAACATCACCAAATGTTTACTCACTAACATCACTAACATCACCAAATGTTTACTCACTAACGTCTTTCCACCGTATTTCTCGGATGAAATAAAAATAAGATGGAATTATTTGACATCCAGAACAAGGGGCCACAGTTTAAGAATAAGGGGTAGGCCATTTAGAACGGAGATGAGGAAGAACTTTTTCAGTCAGAGAGTGGTGAAGGTGTGGAATTCTCTGCCTCAGAAGGCAGTGGAGGCCAGTTCGTTGGATGCTTTCAAGAGAGAGCTGGATAGAGCTCTTAAGGATAGCGGAGTGAGGGGGTATGGGGAGAAGGCAGGAACAGGGTACTGATTGAGAGTGATCAGCCATGATCGCATTGAATGGCGGTGCTGGCTCGAAGGGCTGAATGGCCTACTCCTGCACCTATTGTCTATTGTCTATTGTCTATTGACATTCAGTTTAGTTTAGAGATACAGCGCGGAAACAGGCCCTTCAGCCCACCGAGTCCGCGCCGACCAGCGATCCCCGCACACTAACACCATCCTACACACACTAGCGACAATTGTACATTTATACATTTATACCAAGCCAATTAACCCACAAAACCTGTACGCCTTTGGAGTGTGAGAGGAAGATCTCAGAGAAACCTCACGCAGGTCACGGGGAGAACGTACAAACTCTGTACAGACAGCACCCGTAGTCAGGATCGAACCCAGGTCTCTGGCGCTGTAAGGCAGTAACTCTACCACTGCGCCACCATGCCGCTCTCCAACAGTTAAAAATGGATAGATCAAGTCCACAGACTTATTGTTCATAAATGGGAGTAGGAGTAGAATTAGGCCATTCGGCCCATCAAATCTACTCCGCCATTCAATCATGGCTGATCTATCTCTCCCTCCTAACCCCATTCTCCTGCCTTCTCCCCATAACCCCTGACACCCGTACGAATCAAGAATCTATCTATCTCTGCCTTAAAAATATCCACTGACTTGGCCTCCACAGCCGTCTGTGGCAAAGAATTCCACAGATTCACCACCCTCTGAGTAAAGAAATTCCTTCTCATCTTCCTCCTAAAAGAACGTTCATTAATTCTGAGGCTGTGACCTCTGGTCCTAGACTCTCCCACTGGTGGAAACATCCTCTCCACATCCACTCTATCCAGGCCGCTCACTATTCTGTACATTTCAATGTGGTCCCCTCTCATTCTTCTAAAGCTGCATTTGTAGAACTACCAGACCTGTAAAAATAGCTAAAAGCCCTCAAGGGAAATTTCAGATTACAAACATATTCTTCCCCACACTGTGCTGGATATATGAGCAAAATAATCTCATTGAAAGCAATTATTCTAAAATGATCTATTCCTTAAATAAGAGAACAAGATGTGTTTGTTTTTAAAGGAAGCAAATGAAAAGGTCAAAAATTGATTCTGAAGAAGGGTCTTGACCCGAAACATCACCCATTCCTTCTCCCCAGAGATGCTGCCTGCCCCGCTGAGTTACTCCAGCTTTTTGTGTCTACCTTCTGTGTAAACCAGCACCTGCAGTTCCTTCTGACACAAAAGGTCAAAACAGGCGGTGCAGCGGTAGAGTTGCTGCCTCACAGCGCCAGAGACCCGGGTTCGATCCCGACTACGGGTGCTGTCCGTACGGAGTTTGTACGTTCTCCCCGTGACCTGCGTGGGTTTTCTCCAAGATCTTCGGTTTCCTCCCACACTCCAAAGACTTACATGTTTGCCGGTTAATTGGCTGGGTGTAAATGTAAAATTGTCGTGTGTGTGTGTGTGTGTGTGTGTGTGTGTGTGTGTGTGTGTGTGTGTGTGTGTGTGTGTGTGTGTGTGTGTGTGTGTGTGTGTGTGTGTGTGTGTGTGTGTGTGTGTGTGTGTGTGTGTGTGTTGGATAGTGTTACTGTGTCAGTGAGCAGGGACCTATTTCCGAGCTGTATCTCCAAACGAAAGTCAGGTTTAGAGTTTAAAACAGCAAAATAGATGAGATGAGCCACAACGTAGTGTGAGATCTGTCAAGGTCTCAAAGACCTGAAGATACGAAGAGGAATGGGAGACAGGGAGAGATTAGATAATCACAGGTCTTGGTAGACTGTGGAAAGCATTCTATCAAACAGCTGGCACTTGCCTTTTCCAGAGTTCAGAGGGGCAAAAATCAAAGCCTCAACTACCTCCTCTGGCGGCTCGATCCATTCACACATCACCCTTTGTGTGGAAGCGTTACCCCGCACGTTCCTATTATCGACCCGAGACGTCACCCATTCCTTCTCTCCCGAGATGCTGCCTGACCCGCTGAGTTACCCCAGCATTCTGTGTCGACAGCAGGTGATGGAATCTTGAGCTAAAACAAAGTGCTGGGAGAACTCAGTGCGTCAGGCAGCATCTGCAGAGGGGGCGGATAGGCAATGTTTCGGGTCGGGACCCTTCTTCAGACTGATTGTATCTTGATCTTTCTTATTCCTGGGCCATTTTGGTTTAGGTTTATTATTGTTGTGTGTACTGAGGTTTTGCATGCCATCCATCCAAACAGATAAGATAATACAATACCTAAATAACATCAAGTCAAACTCAGGTACAAGAGAAAGAGCACTGGTATTATCATATCATATCATATCATATATATACAGCCGGAAACAGGCCTTTTCGGCCCACCAAGTCCGTGCCGCCCAGCGATCCCCGTACATTAACACTATCCTACACCCACTAGGGACAATTTTTACATTTACCCAGCCAATTAACCTACATACCTGTACGTCTTTGGAGTGTGGGAGGAAACCGAAGATCTCGGAGAAAACCCACGCAGGTCACGGGGAGAACGTACAAACTCCGTACAGTGCAGCACCCGTAGTCAGGATCGAACCTGAGTCTCCGGCGCTGCATTCGCTGTAAAGCAGCAACTCTACCGCTGCGCTACCGTGCCGCCCATATTGATACAGAGTGCAGAATATAGTTATAGACAATAGACAATAGGTGCAGGAGTAGGCCATGCAGCCCTTCAAGCCAGCACCGCCATTCAATGTGATCATGGCTGATCATCCATGATCACCCCATTCCTGCCCTCTCCCCATATCCCGTGACTCCGCTATCATTAAGAGCTCTATCTGACTCGCTCGTGAAAGCAGCCAGAGAATTGGCCTCCACTGCCTTCTGAGGCAGAGAATGCCACAGATTCACAACTCTCTGACTGAAAAAGTTTTTCCTCATCTCCGTTCTAAATGGCCTACCCCTTATTGTTAAACTGTGGCCCCTGGTTCTGGACTCCCCCAACATCAAGAACATGTTTCCTGCCTCTAGCGCGTCCAATCCCTTAAGCAGTTCTCAGCATTGCAGCCACATCGTGTGCAGGAAGGATCTACAGATGCTGGTTTACACAGAGGATAGACACAAAACTCTGGAGTAAATCAGTGGGCCTGGCCGCATCTTTAGTTTAGTTTAGTTTAATTTAGTTTAGAGATACAGCGTGCAAATAGGCCCCTTCTGTCCACCCAGTCCGCGCCGACCAGCGATCCCCGCACACTAACACTGTCCTACACACACACTAGGGACAGTTTTTTCTACCCATACACCAAGCCAATTAACCTACAAACCTGCACGTCTTTGGAGCGTGGGAGGAAACCGAAGATCTCGGAGAAAACCCACGCGGTCACGGGGGGAACGTACAAACTCCGTACAGACAAGCGCCCGTAGTCGGGATCGAACCCGGGTCTCAAGTGCTGTAAGGCAGCAACACTGTGTAAGAAGATAACTGCAGATGCTAGTACAAATCGAAGGTATTTATTCACAAAATGCTGGAGTAACTCAGCAGCATCTCGGGAGAGAAGGAATGGGTGACGTTTCAGGCAGCAACTCTACCGCTGCGCCACCGCGCCGTTCTAAACGTCACCCATTCCTTCTCCGCGGAGATGCTGCCTGTCCCGCTGAGTTACTCCAGCATTTTGTGTCTATCTTCGGTACAAGCCAGCATCTGTCCAGCTCCTCCTCCCTGTCACTCTACCACAGTGACGCCCCAAAAGTACCGGCACGTAATTAACGGCATGTTATAATTTGCTGCTGTTCGCCCTTTTTTTTTATTAAGCATTTCCAAGAAAGATACATACATCGTTTGTTGCTGGGCCGAAGGTCTTCCACTCTGTACACCGATAGTCTGTTCACTCCTCCGCAGAGAGTGTGCTTCTCTCCTTTGCATTCCATGTTACAGTCCTCCTGCCGGGCATTGCCTGAAGTCACTCGGTTTCCGCAGTAACATTCTGCACCATATTCCAGGCCAGCGTAAAGATAGCCTCTGTGGAAACAAATTTGTTTTGCTTAGTTTAGAGACACAGCACGGAATCAGGCCCTTCGGCCCACCGGGACCGGGCCGACCAGCGATGACAAATCGCCCGAGTGACACAGCGGGAACAGGCAGCATCTCTGGAGAGAAGGAATAGGTAACGTTTCTGATCTGAGGAAGAGTCTCGACCCGGAACGTCACCCGTTCCTTCTCTCGAGAGACGCTGCCTGTCCCAATAGACAATAGACAATAGGTGCAGGAGGAGGCCATTCGGCCCTTCGAGCCAGCACCGCCATTCAATGTGATCATGGCTGATCATTGTCAATCAGTACCCCATTCCTGCCTTCTCCCCATACCCCCTGACTCCGCTATCCTTAAGAGCTCTATCTAGCTCTCTCTTGAATGCATTCAGAGAATTGGCCTCCACTGCCTTCTGAGGCAGAGAATTCCACAGCTTCACAACTCTCTGACTGAAAAAGTTTTTCCTCATCTCCGTTCTAAATGGCCTACCCCTTATTCTTAAACTGTGGCCCCTGGTTCTGGACTTCCCCCAACATTGGGAACACGTTTCCTGCCTCTAACGTGTCCAACCCCTTAATAATCTTATATGTTTCGATAAGATCCCCTCTCATCCTTCTAAATTCCCGTTGAGTTACTCCACCATTTTGCGTCTGACCTCAGTCCTTTAATAAATACGAGACGATGAGATAGAACTTTATTTATCCCAGGAGGGAAATCGATCTGCCAACAGTCGTAAAAACACAAAAATACGCGACTCATGAAATTAATCTTAATGGAGTCCCCAGTCAACGTCACGGCGAAATAGGAACGAGACAGAGTGTGTAATGAGTGTTGAGGACATATCACGGCCTTACCTCTCCGCACAACTATCTTGACACTGTGACACCGTCATCTTGCGGAAGTCATAAAAGACCATGCCCTTCAACGCCTTCTCCTTCGATTCATCTCTGAAACAACCAATGTGCGTTGCTGTAAAGCACAACAAAGCAGCTGTTAGTCCGACATCACATTTACCGACGATCATTTGTTTGAACCAGAACATAGAACATGCTGCATGGGGCATAGGGCACCGGGTGGCACGGTGGCGCAGCGGTAGAGTTGCTGCCTTACAGCGAATGCAGCGCCGGAGACTCAGGTTCGATCCCGACCACGTGCGCCGTCTGTACGGAGTTTGTACGTTCTCCCCGTGACCTGCGTGGGTTTTCTCCGAGATCTTCGGTTTCCTCCCACACTCCAAAGACGTACAGGTATGTAGGTTAATGGACTGGGTAAATGTAAAAATTGTCCCTAGTGGGTGTAGGATAGTGTTAATGTGCGGGGATCGCTGGGCGGCGCGGACTCGGTGGGCTGAAGGGCCTGTTTCCGCGCTGTATCTCTAAATCTAAAAAAAAGTACAGCACAGGAACAGGCCCTTCGGCCCACAATGTCTGTGCCGAAACCCATCTCTGCCTGCACATGATCCGTTGTGCTCCATTCCCGGCATATCCATGTGCCTGTCTAACCACCCTCTGACTAAAGATATTCCTCCTCATCTCCTTCCTAAAGGTATGTCCTTTTATACCGAGGCTGTGCCCTCTGGTCCTAGACTCTCCCACTAGTGGAAACATCCTCTCCACATCCACTCTATCCGGGCATTTCACTATTCGGTAAGTTCTAAACTCCTAAACTCCGATGTGTACTGGCCAGTGCTGTCAAACGCTCAGCATTTGTTAACCCAATCATTCCTGGGATCATTCTCATAAACCTTCTCTGGACCCAAAATTGCTCACGATACTCCAAAGACCAGCACCTTCCAAAGCCTCAGCATTTACAATCCCTTCTCTTATGTGCTCGTCCTCTCTAAATGAATGCCAACATTGCACTTGCATCTTCCGAGAGTCACAGAAGACTTGACTGTCCCTAACACGTTTTAGGGCGGCTGGGTGGCTCAGCGATAGAGCTGCTGCCTCACAGCACCAGAGAGACTCGGGTTCGATCCTGACTACAGGCGCTGTGTGTACGTAGTTTGTACGTTCTCCCCGTGACCTGCATGGGTTTTCTCCGAGATGTTTTTTTAGATTTAGAGATACAGCGCAGAAACAGGCCCTTCGGCCCACCGGGTCCACGCCGCCTAGCGATCCCCGCACATTAACACTATCCTACACCCACTAGGGACAATTTTTACATTTGCCCAGCCAATTAACCTACATACCTGTACGTCTTTGGAGTGTGGGAGGAAACCGAAAATCTCGGAGAAAACCCACGCAGGTCACGGGGAGAACGTACAAACTCCGTACAGACGGCTCCCGTAGTCGGGATCGAACCTGAGTCTCCGGCGCTGCATTCGCTGTAAGGCAGCAACTCTACCGCTGCTCCACCGTGCCTCCCTTGAGATCTTCGGTTTCCTCCCACACTCCAAAGACGTACAGGTTTGAAGGTTAATTGGCTTGTTAAATGTAAAATTGTTAATTGACATTGTTAAATGTAAAATTGTCCCCAGTGTGTGCAGGAAAGTGTTAGTGTGTGGGGATCGCTGGTTGGTGCGGACTCGGTGGGCCGAGGGGCCTGTTTCTACGCTGTATTCCTTAACTAAACTAAGCTTCAGAAAACCATGCTGCAAGATGTTAAAGTGTTGAACGGAATGCCAGCAAATCCTCTAAGAATTTCCAAAGAATCATATGACTCGACATTGTGCTTTAAGTTACTGCATAAATGGACAGAAGTCTGAAGAAGGGTCTCGACCCGAAACGTCACCCATTCCTTCTCTCCTGAGATGCTGCCTGTCCTGCTGAGTTACTCCAGCATTTTGTGAATAAATACCTCAGAAAATATAAAATGTCTGTGACAAAGAGCTTGTATTCTTTGTTCTCCTTTTCACCACCACACTTCATTCCAAAGCACTCTGAGGGCCATTATAGTTTAGTTTAGTATATTGTCACGTGTACTGAGGTATAGTGAAAAACCTTTTGTTGCGTGCTAACCAGTCAGCAGAAAGACAACACATGATTACGATTGAGTACAGATACATGATAAGCGAATAACCTTTAGTGTGAGGTAAAGCCAGCAAAGTCTGATCAAGGATAGTCCGAGGGTCACCAAAGAGGTAGATTGTAGTTCAGGACTGCTCTCTGGTTGTGGTAGGATGGTTCAGTTGCCTGATAACAGCTGGGAAAAGAACTGTCCCTGAATCTGGAGGTGTGCTTGCAACTGAATCTGGAGAGAGCGCATTGAAGGTTTACAAGGCTGTTGCCAGGGCCTGAGCTACAGGGAGAGGTTTGGCAGACGAGGGCTTTATTCCTTGGAGCGCAGGAAACTATGGGGTGATCTTATAGAGGTGTGTAAAATCACGAGGGGAATTGAAGCACAGAAGCACACAGTCTTTTACCCAGAGAAGGGTAATCACAAACCAGCAAACATCGGTACAGGTTGAGGGGGAAAAATTTAATAGGAATCTGAAGGGCAACTATTATACACAAAGGGTGGTGGGTGTATGGAACGAGCTGCCGGAGAAGGTCGTTGAGGCAGGGACTATCACATAATTCAAAAGACACTTGGACAGGTACATGGATAGGAAAGATTTAGAGGGTTATTAGTTAAATATTGGCAGATGGTTCTCGCTCTGACAGAACATTTTGGTTGGCATGGGCAAGTTAGATCAAAGGGCCTGTTTCCGTTCTGTATGACTCTAAGTGAGGTCACTGCAGTAATATTTTTTTTAAAGTGACAGGCAATTGATATGTGGAAAACAACAAAATCTTGTTTTATTCTGTATCTCTTTCCTGACTGAGTCATCTCTCCCCCCCATTCTCTCTCAGTCTCGATGCTTTGCTTTTATGGAAACTTTAGACTTTAGAGATACAGCGCGGAAACAGGCCCTTCGGCCCACCGAGTCCACACCGACCAGCGATCCCCGCACACTGACACTATCCTACACACACCAGGGACAATTTACAATTTTACAGAAGCCAATTAACCTGCAAACCTGCACGTCTTTGGAGTGTGGGAGGAAACCGGAGCATCCGGAGAAAACCCACGCGGGTAATGGGGAGAACGTGCAAACTCCGTACAGACAGCACCCGTAGTTGGGATCAAACCCGGGTCTCTGGCGCCGTGAGGCAGATAACTCTACCGCTGTGCTACCTTGCTGCCTGTGTTGAGATTCTTCGTCGGACTAAGAGACTGGTGTCCCATCCTGAAACATTGCTCTCCAGAGATCCATTCTCTCCAGAGATGCTGCCCGACCCACCGAGTTAGAACATAGAAAACATAGAAAATAGATGTGGGAGGAAGCCATTTGGCCCTTCGAGCCAGCACCGCCATTCATTGTGATCATGGCTGATCATCCACATCAGCAACCCGTGCCTGCCTTCTCCGCATATCCCTTGATTCCACTCGCCCTTCTTGCTATGGAGGGCGTGCAGCGTAGGTTCACTAGGTTAATTCCCGGAATGGCGGGACTGTCGTATGTTGAAAGGCTGGAGCAATTAGGCTTGTATACACTGGAATGTAGAAGGATGAGGGGGGATCTTATTGAAACATATAAGATAATTAGGGGATTGGACACATTAGAGGCAGGAAACATGTTCCCAATGTTGGGGGAGTCCAGAACAAGGGGCCACAGTTTAAGAATAAGGGGTAGGCCATTTAGAACGGAGATGAGGAAGAACTTTTTCAGTCAGAGAGTGGTGAAGGTGTGGAATTCTCTGCCTCAGAAGGCAGTGGAGGCCAGTTCGTTGGACGCTTTCAAGAGAGAGCTGGATAGAGCTCTTAAGGATAGCGGAGTGAGGGGGTATGGGGAGAAGGCAGGAACGGGGTACTGATTGAGAGTGATCAGCCATGATCGCATTGAATGGCGGTGCTGGCTCGAAGGGCTGAATGGCCTACTCCTGCACCTATTGTCTATTGCCTATTGTCTATTGCCTCTAGAGCTCTATCCAACTCTTACCCCAGGCACCTTGTGTTCTTGGCAGCGCTCAATTCAGTGTTAAGGTTTGATTTCTCCGGGTTAACTTAAGACCTAATCGCAATGAAATATATTTGATTACGTTTGGCACCAGCTGCTTTTTCAAAGAGCTATTTTATATAACAAGAAGCATGGCAGCTGAGATACCTCGTCTTCTCTCTTGCTGAGTTTTCCCTGTCTTGCTGACTGTGGGAGATGCGGGGAATGTTAATTTGTCCCATCTTCACCGGAAGAGGTTAATGCCGCCAAGCTGCCCTTTTGGAAGTGCAGTGTTTTCAAGTGAACCCAATTTGTACGATGCATTTTAAAAATGTCAGTAGGGCAAAATGACAAACTGTTATATCATTTACCAAATTAGCGCGCGTTAAAGGCTTATTAAGAATAATTAAAAAGCAATCAAGAAGCTTTTAATCTGCAGCAAGAATGTCAATTAGTCCAGAACTATCACCAATGAATATGCCTGTCATTCATGCTCCCTGATGCAGTTATGTGCCACAATCGTGGTACAGATGTTTTAACTGTGGGATGCTAATCTAACCCAAAATATCCAGAAGTAAAATAACACGCTCAAAATTGGTAGATGCAGTTCAGTTTAGTTTGGTTTAGTTTAGAGATACAGCGCGGAAACAAGCCCTTTATACCCCCGCCCCCACCATGAGTCCGCTCCGACCAGCACATAACACTTCTAATGTTAAATTCGTAGACGATAGACAATAGGTGCAGGAGTATGGGGAGATCAGGGGGTATGGGGAGAAGGCAGGAACGGGGTACTGATTGAGAATGATCAGCCAAGACACAATTGAATGGCGGTGCTGGCTCGAAAGGCCGAATGGCCTCCTCCTGCACCTATTGTCTATTGTCTATTGAGTAGGCCATTCGGCCCTTCGAACCAGCACCGCCATTCAATGTGATCACAGCTGATCATTCACAATCAGTACCCCGTTCCTGCCTTCTCCCCGTACCCCCTGACTCCGCTATCATTGAGAACTCTATCTAGCTCTCTCATGAAAGCATTCCAGAGGATTGGCCTCCACTGCCTCCTGAGGCAGAGAATTCCACAGATTTACAACTCTCTGGGTGAAAAGATTTTTCCTCATCTCCGTTCTAAATGGCCTACCCCTTATTCTTAAACTGTGGGCCCTGGTTCTGGACGTAGATGCACATATCACTGGTTGTGTGATTTTCTCACCGGGCCTCAGCATATCAGGCGCTTGAAACAGTTCGTAGTCCTTTGAATAACAGATGTGGAATGAATACAATGCTCCAGGTTAGTTCGTTTCTGAGCAACGATTAGTTTAGTTTCGAGATACAGCGCGGAAACAGGCCCTTCGGCCCACCGAGTCCGTGCCAACCAGCGATCCCCGCACACTAACACTATCCCACACACGCACTGGGGACAAATTATACTCGTACCAAGGTAATTAACCTACTAACCTACTGCACGTCATTGGAGTGTGGGAGGAAACCGAAGATTTCGGAGAAAATGCATACGGTCACGGGGAGAACGTACGAACTCTGTATAGACAGCACCACCAGATTCAGGAACAGCTTCCTCCTCTCTGTTATCAGGCTTCTGAATGGCCCTTCCATAAGCTAGGGTGCTGTCTGATTCACCTCTACCCCATTGCGGACATTGGACTTTGTCTCTGGAACTACAGTGCTGAGAACTATATTTGCACTCTGTATCTTCCCCTTTGCTCTACCTAATACACTGGAGATTGACCTAAAGTACCAGCCATATTTGGATCTCCATGTAACTAAGATGGGGCCGCATTTAGAGTGTTGTGTTGAGTTCTGGTTATAGGAAAGACGTTGTCAAACTGGAAAGGGCGCAGAGAAGGTTTACGAGGATGTTGCCAGGACTTCAGGATGTGAGCTATAGGGAGAGGTTGAGTAGGCTGGGTCTCTATTCCTTGGAGCGCAGGAGGATGAGGGGTGATCTTATAGAGGTGTACAAAATCATCAGAGGAATAGTTCGGGCAGATGCACAGAGTCTCTTGCCCTGTGTAGGGGAATCGAGGACCAGAGGAGATAGATTCAAGGTGAAGGGGAAAAGATTTAATAGGAACCTGAGGGGTAACCTTTTGACATAAAGGGTGGTGGGCGTATTTTTTTTTTTTTTTTAGATTTAGAGATACAGTGCGGAAACAGGCCCTTCGGCCCACCAAGTCCGCGCCGCCCAGCGATCCCCGCACACTAACACTATCCTACACACACTAGGGACAATTTTTACATTTACCCAGTCAATTAACCTACAAACCTGTACGTCTTTGGAGTGTGGGAGGAGGTAGTTGAGGCAGGGAACATCGCAACGTTTAAGAAACATTTAGACAGGCACATGGATAGGACAGGTTTGGAGGGATGTGGACCAAATGCAGGCAGGTGGGACTCGTGTAGCTGGGACATGTTGGCCGGTGCGGGCAAGTTGGGCCGAAGAACCTGTTTCCACTCGATGACTCTTACTCGATGACTCTTAACTGAACTTAAGTTTCCTGCACTTTATAGACCACCATGCCACCAACACCATCTCCAGGCTCATCTTAGTACAGTCTAGATTTGCCTCACGGGACGGCGAGGTGGCGCAGCGGTAGAGTTGCCGCCTCACAGCGCCAGAGACCCGGGTTTGATCCTGACTACGGGCGCTGCCTTTACGGAGTTTGTACGTTCTCCCCGTGACCCGCGTGGGTTTTCTTCGAGATCTTTTGATTTCCTCCCGCACTCCAAAGACGTGCAGGTTTGTAGGTTAATTGGCTTGGTGTAAATGTAAATTGTCCCTCGTGTGTGCGGGGTAGTGTTAGTGCGCGGGGATCGCTGGTCGGTGCGGACTCAGTGGGCCGAAGGGCCTGTTTCCGCGCTGTATCTCTTAAAAAATCATTACATTTCACTCTCTCCCCAGCGTTGAAAGAACCATCCTATAGAGATTGGCCCTGAACTACAATTTCCTTCATTGGAGACCCTCGGACTATCTTTGATCGGGCTTTACCTTGCGCTAAACATTATTCATGTTATATCATTGATCACATATCTGTACGCTGTAAATGACTCGATTGTAATCGTGTGTTGTCTTTCCGCTGACTGGTCAGCACGCACAAAAAGCTTTTCACTGTACCTCGGTACACGTGACAATAAACTGAACCAAGCTAAAAACTAAGCTAAACATGCAAAAATCAATATGTATCAGATGGAACTGCAGATGCTGGCTTCATCATCATCATCATCATCATATATATACAGCCGGAAACAGGCCTTTTCGGCCCTCCAAGTCCGTGCCGCCCAGCGATCCCCGCATATTAACACTATCCTACACCCACTAGGGACAATTTTTACATTTACCCAGCCAATTAACCTACATACCTGTACGTCTTTGGAGTGTGGGAGGAAACCGAAGATCTCGGAGAAAACCCACGCAGGTCACGGGGAGAACGTACAAACTCCTTACAGTGCAGCACCCGTAGTCAGGATCGAACCTGGATCTCCGGCGCTGCATTCGCTGTAAAGCAGCAACTCTACCGCTGCGCCACCGTGCCACCCTTACAACGAAGGTGGACACAAATTGCTAGAGTAACACAGCCTACGTAATCTCCCGATTACTAAACACTTTAACTCCCCCTCCCATACCTGTCCTGGGCCTCCTCCACTGTCAGAGTGAGGCCAAACGCAAATTGGAGGAACGGCGCCTCATGTTTCGCTTGGGCAGCTTACACCCCAGCGGTATGAACACTGACTTCTCTAACTTCAAGTAACCCTTGCTTTCCCTCTCTCTCAGTTCCTCTCCCACTCTAGTTCTCCGACCAGTTTTACCGTCCTACTGATTAATTTTACTCATTGTTTCCCTGGTTCTCACCTTCCCCTCAGATCACAATGAACCACTTTACATTTCCTTCACAAAATGCTGGAGTAACTCAGCGGGTCAGGCAGCATCTCAGGAGAGAAGGAATGGGTGACGTTTCGGATCGAGACCCTTCTTCAGACTGATGTCGAGACCCTTCTTCAGACTGATGTCAGGGAAGGGGCCGGGCTCCTCGCCCGTCCCCTTCCCCTGACATCAGTCTGAAGAAGGGTCTCGACCCGAAACGTCACCCATTCCTTCTCTCCTGAGATGCTGCCTGACCCGCTGAGTTACTCCAGCATTTTGTGAATAAATACCTTCGATTTGTACCGGCATCTGCAGTTGTTTTCTTATACTTTACATTTCCTTGATCACCGTCTGCTTTGATCTGTCGTTTTCACACCTTACATGCCCTTTTGTGCCCTTCCATATCTCTAGTTCCCCTCTCCCCTGACTCTCAGCCTGAGGAAGGGTCTCGACCCAAAACGTCGCCCGTTCCTTTCCCTCCAGAGATGCTGCGAAAATCGACGGCCAGTTTAACGGAAACAGCCAGAGAGAGGAGCAGAGAGGAGGAGAAATTGGAGGAGTGTTTTGTATACAAGTACCTTTGCTTCCGATGGTCATCTTCACCGTCCCGATCTCCAAGCGTAGCCGAGGTTCCTGGTCCTTCACAAAGCTGTTGAACCACCTCCGCCTCAGATGCCCATTCTCTGGTTGGCCTGACATTGGCCACCGCGGTCCATATTTCCTGTTGGCGACTGGCTCCACCCACACCTGCATGCTGGCGGGCGCCCTGGACTTGCGCTTCCCGCTGTAGGCGGCCTCTGGGCCAGGGGCCGCCGCGGCCTCCGGGGCGCCCGGGGCGGAGGGGGGCACCGCCCGCCCGTCCGGGCCGGTCCGTTGCCCCAGGCCGATGGAGAAGCCGGAGCGCTGGAGCAGGAGCAGGCTGCCGGCCATGAGGTAGGCCACCAGGAGGAAGGCGAAGATGACCGGGGTCCGCCGCAGAGATCTCTGTAGCCTGACGAGCGCTTTGGCCATCCCCCCCCCTCTTCTCCCCCCCCCCCCGCCGCGGACCCTCGAGCCGAGGACTCTCGCGCGCGCGGTCAGACCACCCGGCTGGGAGTCATTCCATCCCGGCGAGGCGCTTTCCCAGGGGCGGCGGCTTTCCGGTGAACTTGACCTTCCCTCGGACGGACGTCAGCGAAGGAGACGCACATCACCACTCGTGGACGGGCGCGGTTCCCCTGAACTGGCAGCGTGGGCTTCGTACAAGAGGACCCTCTCCCCGCGGGCGGATACGTAGCCAATGCATCGCACAGCCGCTCTGCAGAAATAAATTGACAAGATGATTAATAGAAACGTAGAAGTATAAGAAAATAACTGCAGATGCCGGTACAAATCGAAGGTATTTATTCACAAAATGCTGGAGTAACTCAGCGGGTCAGGCAGCATCTCGGGAGAGAAGGAATGGGCGACGTTTCGGGTCGAGACCCTTCTTCAGACTGATGTCAGGGGAGGGGGCGGGCGAGGAGCCCGGCCCCTTCCCTGACATCAGTCTGAAGAAGGGTCTCGACATCAGTCTGAAGAAGGGTCTCGACCCGAAACGTCACCCATTCCCTCTCTCCTGAGATGCTGCCTGACCCGCTGAGTTACTCCAGCATTTTGTGAATAAATAGAAACATAGAAAATAGGTGCAGGAGGAGGAGGCCATTCGGCCCTTCGAGCCAGCACCGCCATTCATCGTGATCATGGCTGATCATCCACAATCAGTAACCCGTGCCTGCCTTCTCCCCGTACCCCTTGATTCCACTAACCCCTAGAGCTCTGTCTAAATCTCTTTTAAATCCATCCAGTGAATCGGCCTCCACTGCCCTCTGTGGCAGAGAATCCCACAAAGTCACAACACTCTGGGTGAAAATGTTTTTTCTCACCTCAGTTTTAAATGGCCTCCCCTTTATTCTTGGATTGTGACCCTTTGTTCTGGACTCCCCCCCCCCCCCCCCCAACAATGAGAACATTTTTCCTGCACCTTTGATCGGACTTTACTGGCTTCACCTTGCACTAAACGTTATTGCCTTATGGTGCCTTCAGACTGAGGGTCATGAGGGCGGGGAAACTAGAGCTGTGAAAAAGGTTCCGAACAAATCGTGGTAAACCTTCTCTCCGCTCAGTCCAGCTCAACAACATCCTTCCTGCAGCAGTGCGTCCAAAACTGAACACAATACTCAACAGCCGGCCTCGCCAATGTCCTGTGCAACTGTAACATGACCTCCCAACGTCTATACTCAATACTCTGACCGATGAAGGGCAATGTGCTGAACCTTCTCGACCACCCTATCTACCTGTTGCACCAGTTTCCAGGCACTGTGCACACCTGCACTCCAAGATCCCACTGCTCTACAACACTTCCTAGGGGCCCTACCATTTACTGTGAAGGTCCTGCCCTGCCGAGTCTTTCCAAAATGCAACACCTCACATTTATTTGCATTAAAACCCATGAACCATTTCTCTGCCCATTCGCACAGCTGATCAAAATCCCGCTGCAACCGTTACTCGTTCGTGATACAGCGTGGAAACAGGCCGGCCAGTGATCTAGCATTATCCTATACACTGGAGGCAATTTACAATTTTAACGAAGCCAACTGACCTACAAAGGAAACCGGAGCACCCGTAGAAAACCCACGCAGGTCACGGGGAGAACGTACAAACTCTGTACAGGCAAGATCCCGTAGTCAGGATGGAACCCGGGTCTCTGGCGCTGTAACGCAGCAACTCTACCGCTGCGCCACGTACAAACTCCATACAAACCGCACCTGTAGACAGGATGGAACCCGGGTCTCTGGCGTTGTGAGGCAGTTACTCTACTGATGTTCCTCTGTGCCACAAGGGTGAAGAGATTCAGAACAATTGGTCCTCCAAAGTTGACCGCCTTTGATAAAATGCTGGACTGAAGCAGTGAATGGCTCGATTTTAACCATGTATTTTTTTTAGCACGCAACAAAGGCTTTTCTCTGTACCTTGGTACACGTGACAATAAACTAAACTGTAACTGAAACCAGTGGGTCGGGCAGAATCTGTGGAGCAAGAATCCGACTTATGGTTTCTGTTCGGCCTTTCACCAGCCCCGCCTTGGTACATTATTGACCTGCAAGTATTGGATTTCCTTTGGCAGAGTTTTATCCCCAGTGTATTCTGCTAATGGCCGGCCGCTCCGACAGAATAAATGTATCTGCCAATGCCGCACACATTAACATTTCTGTTGGTAGTTCCACCACCTCTCTCTCAACTACATCTGGGAACGAAAGGCGTGGTGAGAACTCACAAGGGACGACCTCTTTTCTTTCATCGTTCATTAAACTGCTTGGAGACAATGTATCGTAGGCATGTTGAAGATGCCTTCAGGGATGAAGTGGATAAGAAAGCGGATAATTAATCTATTAAACTTTTCAATTATTCATTACACACGCAAAAAGCATCTGGCTCGGTCCGCGTTTGGGATAAAATGTACAGAATGCAAAAATAATTGGTGGTGGGAGAAATTAGAAGTATCTTAAGATGTTGCCAATGATTTTAATCTGGGCCAATATTTTTTCGTTTGGAGATGCAGTGCGGAAACAGGCCCTTCGGCCCACTGAGTCCGTGCCGACCAGCAATCCCCACGCATTAGTTCTATCCTACACACTGGGGCCAATGTGCAGAAGCCAGTTGACCTACAAACCCGCACGTCTTTGGAGCGTGGGAGGAAACCGGAGCACCCGGAGAAAACTCACGCAGGTCACGGGGAGAACGTACAAACTCCGTACAAACCGCGCCCGTGGACAGGATCGAACCCGGGTCTCTGGCGTTGTGAGGCAGCAACTCTACTGCTGTGCCACCGTGCCCATAGAGTGAAGAGATTCAGAACAATTGGTTCTCCAAAGTTGACCACCCATTTAACTGATATTTCAAAAACACTTGGACAGGTACATGGATAGGAAAGGCTTATAGAGCAGGTGGGACTAGTGTAGATGAGGGACTTCAGTTGGCATGGGCAAGTTGGGCCGAAGGGCCTGTTTCCCTGCTGTCTGACTCTATGACTCTGTGTTCAATCTGCTGAGCCTTTCCTTCCCATTTCAAGGGGATAACAGGGACCAATAAACAATGATATTTCATTTCACTCCTCTTCGAGTCTTTCTTGCACTTCCACCACAACACGACTTAACTTGACACCTTTCCTCTGAACTTGCAACTGCCCAGAAGCAGATTTGGAAAGCCATAAAGTTGTCAGTGGGAACCGCAAGGAGCCTTTGATCAAGCAAGTGTTTTTTTTTCTTTCTGACACTTATCAATTTGATAAGCAGTCAACAGATTCTTGGTATCACTCCCATAGTGTCACGTGGAAACAAGCCCTTCGGCCCAACTTGCCCACACGTTGCCAACATGCCCCATCCACACCAGTCCCACCTGCCCGCGTTTGTCCCATATCCCTCCAAACCTGTCCTATCCATGTACCTGTCTAACTGTTTCTTAAACATTGGGATAGTCACAGCCTCAACTACCTCCTCTGGCAGCTCGTTCCATACACCCACCACCCTCTGTGTGAAAAAGTTACCCCTCACATTCCTATTAAATCTTTCCCCCCTCAAACTGCTTTTTCTATTATTAAATGGCCCGCAGAGCTAATAAATGTCATTCAAAATAAATGATGTGTTTAATTTTATTCCGTCTGTGTTTTGTGGGTTATTAACAGGGAAAGCATACCTTTAAAGTTGTGAGACAGAGTATGTTATATACCTGTGAATCCCCTTTGTTCATGTTTTGTTTCCTCGTTTATTATATTGTCTACAGTGCACTATGTTTACATATTCTGTTGTGCTGCTGCACGTAAGAATATCATTGTTCTATCTGGGACATATGACAATAAAACACTCTGGACTGTGTGGGCTTCCTCCGGGTGCTCTGGTTTCCTCCCACACCCCCAAGACATGCATGTTTGTAGGTTAGTTGGCCTAGAATAGAGCACACAACAGTTCAGTACAGCACGGGAACAGTTCATAAGCGATAGGAGCAGAATTAGGCCATTCGGCCCATCAAGTCACCTCTGCTATTCAATCATGTCTGATCCATCTTTTCCTCCTAACCCCATTCTCCTGCCTTCTCCCGATAATCCCTGACACCCGTACTAATCAAGAATCTGTCAATCTCTACCTTAAAAATATCCACTGACTTGACCTCCACAGCCTTCTGTGGCAATGAGTTCCACAGATTCACCACCCTCTGACTAAAGAAATTCCTCCTCGTCTCCTTTCTAAAGGTACGTCCTTTTATTCTGAGGCTGTGACCTCTGGTCCTAGACTCTCCCACCAGTAGAAACATCCTCTCCACATCCACTCTATCCAGGCCTTTCACTATTCGGTAAGTTTCAATGAGGTCCCCCCTCATCCTTCTAAACTCCAGAACGAACATACAATGGCACACAAACATAACAGCACATACATAAACAGTTCACAGCGCCCCCTCAGAGGGCCTCAATCGCTAGGGAGTAGAAATAGGTTTTGAGCCTGGACTTAAAGGAGTCGATGGAGGGGGCAGTTCTAATGGGGAGAGGAATGCTGTTCCACAGTCTAGGAGCTGCAACCGCAAAAGCGCGGTCACCCCTGAGCTTAAGCCTAGACCGCGGGATAGTGAGTAGCCCCAAGTCGGCCGACCTGAGGGACCTGGAGATAGAGTGGTGGGTAGTGGCGTTTAAGGGGCTATCTAAACTAACACTAGGGGCAATTGTAGAATCTTACCAAAGTCAATTAACTTACAAATCTGTACGTCTTTGGAGTGTTGGGAGGAAACCGGAGCACCCGGAGAAAACCCACACAGGTCACGGGGAGAACGTACAAACTCTGTACAGACAGCGCCCGTAGTCGGGATTGAACCGGGGTCTCCGGCGCTGTGAGGCAGCGACTCTACCGCTGTGCCACCCACTGAGGTCGGCCCGGGTGGTGTTGGAGAGGGACTACGTGCTATCCACGGGCATCCTGGTGGGACTTCTGGGTCCGCGGGAGGGGGTGAATGCATCCTTGACAAGGCGCGTAAGATAGTTTATTGTTTGTCTTGTATCATGGTGGTGGTGGGCCCTGTTTTAGTTTTATTAGCACCGCATATATTATTTTAATATCTGAACAAATATTTTTGATTATAATTTAAAAAAACGGGGGGATTGGAAATGAATAAACTGCTAACTTTTCCAAGTCTTCGACCCGAAATGCCTCGTCTGCTTTGCTCTCCACGGAAGCTGACTGCCCTGCGGGCTGTTTGCAGCAATCTGTGCCTTTGTTGCACCAGTGCAGGTCGCAGGAGCACAGAGTTGCAGCTACAAGCCACAAGACACTGCTGCAGAGGGACAGGACCATCTCAGCAAAGACAACACCTGCATCACCAACATGGGGCAAGGTGATAATAGGCTTTGTGTGATTCACACCTTGCTAAAAATGGACACAAGACCCAGTTTATTATTATTTCAGCAAAAAAAAAATGACACAGCTGTTTTTTTAAAAAAAGTTCGGTTTCGTTCATTAGTTTCCAAGTAAGCACTTCTGGGAATAGTGAAGTGATTTTCTCCCCCTCCCCCTCCCCCTCCCCCCACCTCTCCCCCCCCCACCCCCCTCCCCCACTCTCTCCCCCCCACCCTCACCTCCCCCCCCACCTCCCCACCCCCCCCACCTCCCCACCCCCCCTCCTCTCCCCCCCCACCCCTCCTCTCCCTTCTCTTCTCAATAGACAATAGACAATAGACAATAGGTGCAGGAATAGGCCATTCGGCCCTTCGAGCCAGCACCACCATTCAATGTGATCATGGCTGATCATTCTCAATCAGTACCCCCTTCCTGCCTTCTCCCCATACCCCCTGACTCCGCAGGGTCTCGACCCGAAACGTCACCCATTCCTTCTCTCCTGAGATGCTGCCTGACCCGCTGAGTTACTCCAGCATTTTGTGAAATAAATACCTTCTTCAGACTGATGTCAGGGGAGAGGGTGGGCGGGACTTTGTTAGCACACAACAAAAGCTTTTCACTGTACCTCGGTACACGTGACAATAAACTAGATTTACTATTTGATATAGTCTTGCAGGGGAACCTAGGTTTCTGCCCCTGGTTTCTGACACCTCTGTGACCGGGCAAAATAAAGAATCTACTATCTACACCTCAATGTCCTATCTCTCGAGTCACTGCCAACCTACCTACTCGCGAGTAACATCTAATATTAACACATCGTTCATAATATTAGCAGGGGATCCATTTTACAGATAGACCATTATATTAATAAAAAGAGATAAATTATTCTTCAAGAAAAATTGTCATTGTCAACTGAACTCCATTTTTCTTATCCCTACATAAATGTCCCCAATTTTTATTTAATTAGGGCGGCACGGTGGCGCAGCGGTAGAGTTGCTGCCTCACAGCGCCAGAGACCAGGGTTTGATCCCGACTACGGGTGCTGTCTGTACGGAGTTTGCACGTTCTCCCCGTGATCTGCGTGGGTTTTCTCCGGGTGCTCCAGTTTCCTCCCACACTCCAAAGACGTGCAGGTTTATAAGCTAATTGGCCTGGTGTCAAATATAAAATTGTGTGTTGGGTAGTGTTAGTGCGCGGGGATCGCTGGTCGGCACAGACCCGTTGGGCCGAAGGGCCTGTTTCCAGGCTGGAGCTCTAACTAAAAACTCTGCCAAAATAAATCGAGCTGCCCAAAGGTTAATGTCATACCAGCGGCATTTTACTGGATCCAATAAATAAGATTCTGCCTACGGAAAGGTCAACTGAATGGTGGAGTGCCTTGCTGCTACAGAAAGCTGTTGTATAATTTGGCCACAATATTCAGTATTGCATCAATTTCTATTTGCCCTTCACCTCATGGAGAGCGGATTGGTGGAAGAGGGGCTGTTGGTCAAAGGCTCAACAAACTGGATGTTCACGATGCTGGAATCGTGAACAAAACACAAAGTGCTGGAGGATCTCAGAGTGTCAGGCAGCATTTGCGGAGGGCATGCACAGATAATGGGTAGAGTTGCTGCCTTACAGCGAATGCAGCACCGGAGACCCGGGTTCCATCCCGATTACGGGCGCCGTCCGTACAGAGTTTGTACGTTCTCCCCGCGACCTGCGTGGGTTTTCTCCGAGATCTTTGGTTTCCTCCCACACTCCAAAGACGTGCAGGTATGTAGGTTAATTGGCTTGGTAAATGTAAAAATTGTCCCTAGTGGGTATAGGATCGTGTCAGTGTGCGGGGATCGCTGGGCGGCGCTGGGCGGTACCAGATGAACGTGGAACTTCCCACGGCACGGTGGCGCAGCGGTAGAGTTGCTGTCTTACAGCACCAGGGACCTGGGTTCGATCCTGACTACAGGTGCTGTCTATTTGTACGTTCTCCCCGTGACCTGCGTGGGTTTTCTCCAAGATCTCCGGTTTCCTCCCACACTCCAAAGACGTACAGGTTTCTCAGCTAATTGGCTTCAGAAAAATTGTAAATTGTCCCTAGTGTGTAGGATAGTGTTCGTAAGATCATAAGTGATGGGAGTAGAATTAGGCCATTCAGCCCATCAAGTCTACTACGCCATTCAATCATGGCTGATCTATCTCTCCCACCTAACCCCATTTGTCTGCCTTCTCCCCTGACACCCGTACTAATCAAGAATCAATCTATTTCTGCCTTAAATATATCCACTGACTTGGCCTCCACAGCCTTCTGTGGCAATGAATTCCACAGATTCACCACCCTCTGACTAAAGAAATTCCTCCTCATCTCCTTCCTAATGTGTTAGCGTGTGGGGATCGCTGGGCGGCACGGACTTGGTGGGCCGAAAAGGCCTGTTTCCGGCTGTATATATATGATATGATAAAAAGTCGCCAAACTCATGTATTGAGGGAAACATATATATTTTAAATTATATCACAATGCACATTAGTCAGCAACTGAAAATCGTGATTATGTAAATACAGCACAACGCTGTCTTTTAGCATAGCCACAGATATTAGTGAAGTGTGGAAGCGTGCCAAAGTGCCGGAAGCTAGTGATAATAGACAAGAAATATTGTGGCACGCTGTATAATTTCAATTTGCAACATCTCCAAACATTCTCTCTCCGATGGAAAGGTGTGGATAATGTCGCGTTTTCCCAACAGAGGAGGCATCTCCTGCAAAGTACACCTACAATTCCTTCACACCGTTGACTTACGAAGGTCAACAGCAACTTACCAGCAGTTATTTTTAATCGAAACCTGATATTTCTTCCAGATGCTTCACAGGGCAAGAACAACCAGCTTTTTTTTGAAGACCACAGCAAATGTTTTAGTTCAGCTTAGTTTTATTATTTTCAAGTGCACTGAGGTACAGTGAAAAGCTGCCACAACCAGAGAGCAGTCCTTAATAGACAATAGACAATAGGTGCAGGAGGAGGCCATTCGGCCCTTCGAGCCAGCACCGCCATTCAATGTGATCATGGCTGATCATTCTCAATCAGTACCCCGTTCCTGCCTTCTCCCCATATCCCCTGACTCCGCTATCCTTAAGAGCTCTATCGAAGCTCTCTCTTGAATGCATTCAGAGAATTGGCCCCCACTGCCTTCTGAGGCAGAGAATTCCACAGATTCACAACTCTCTGACTGAAAAAGATTTCCTCATCTCAGTTCTAAATGGCCTGCTCCTTATTCTTAAACTGTGGCCCCTTGTTCTGGACTCCCCCAACATTGGGAACATGTTTCCTGCCTCTAACGTGTCCAACCCCTTAATAATCTTATACGTTTCGATAAGATCTCAACTTCTATCTACCTCATTGGTGACCCTCGGACTATCCTTGATTGGACTCAGCTGGCTTCACCTTGCACTAAACGTTATTCCCTTACCATGTATCTGTATGCTGTGGACGGCTCGATTGTAATCGTGTATTGTCTTTCTGCTGACAGGTTAGCACGCAACAAAAGCTTTTCACTGTACCTCGGTACACGTACACATGTACAATAAACTAAACTGAACCAAAATGTCTATTTAGAGATACAGCATGGAAACAGGCCCTTCAGCCCACCGAGTCTGCGCCGACCAGCGATCCCCGCAAATTAACACTACTCTACACACACTAGGGACAATTTTACATTTATACCAAGCCAATTAACCTCTTCGAAGATAGACACAAAATGCTGGAGTAACTCAGCGGGCCAGGCAGCGTCTATGGAGAGAAGGAATGGGGGACGTTTCGGGTCGAGACCCTTCTTCAGACTCGACCCGAAGCGTCACCCATTCCTTCTCTCCAGAGATGCTGCCTGTACCACTGAGTTACTCAAGCATTTTGTGTCTGTCTTCGATTTAAACCAGCATCTGCGATCCTTTCCGACACAATTAACCTCTTACTTTACATCAACCCGAATAACACGGTTCACTTTAATGCCGCAAATACCAAAAGCCATTGGAAATCGACTAGTTAATCGTAAAACCATTCAATCTAACTTAAGCATCTCCACTACATGGTTAGCCGGCATCACCTAGTCAATCAGGAATACTTTCACTCATTGACGCATGAAACCATGCTGGCAACTGTCAGGATTAGCACTTGGCATTCACGCACAGCCAAACCATCAGCCTACACTGACGATATTACCTGCCAGTCTATATATAACCAGGTTAATTCCTGGGATGGCGGGACTCGCATACGATGAAAGAATGGACTGACTGGGCTTGTATTCACTGGAATTTAGAAGGACGAGAGGGGATCTTATATATATAAACTGATAAAACTCTTAAGGGATTGGACAGGCTAGATGCAGGAAAAATGTTCCCCATGTCGGGGGAGTCCAGAACCAGGGGGTCACACCATTTAAGAATAAGGGGTAGGCCATTTAGGACCGAGATGAGGAAAAACTTTTTCACCTGGAGAGTTGTGAATCTGTGGAATTCTCTGCCACAGAAGGCAGTGGAGGCCAATTCACTGAATGTTTTCAAGAGAGAGTTAGATAAAGCTCTTGGGGCTAACGGAATCAAGGGATATGGGGAGAAGGGGGGAACAGGGTACTGATTGAGAATGATCAGCCATGATCACATTGAATGGCGGTGTTGGCTCGAAGCACCGAATGGCCTCCTCCTGCACCTATTTTCTACGTTTCTATGTGCCGGGGCAAAGTAAGCAGCAGTTCTTGTGACAGATATGATGCCTATAATTGCAGAATAAACATCTGCTCACCAAGGGACTCCTTCTCCCAGTCACCATCTGCCATTTTATTCGAAAAACAAGATAACGGGAAAGAGAATAATTAATAACAAGACTAAATGCACAAATCTTCATCTTAATTACTGGCCATGATTCATTTGTGAAAGTGCACCGGTTATTCTTTAAAAAAAAAAGAGATTTGTCAGTTGCCCAAGCTCAGAAGGTAAAGCTTTCTGAATTTCCATGAATAGTGTGCATGGTGGCGCAGCGGTAGAGTTGCTGCCTTACAGCGAATGCAGTGCCGGAGACCCAGGTTCGATCCCGACTACAGGCGCTGTCTGTCCGGACGGAGTTTGTACGCTCTCCCCGTGACCTGCGTGGGTTTTCTCCGAGATCTTCGGTTTCCCCCCACACTCCAAAGACGTACGGGTTTGTAGGTTAATTGGCTGGGCAAATGTAAAAAAAAAAAAATTGTCCCTAGTGTTTGTGTGGGAATCGCTGGTCGGCGCGGACCCGGTGGGTCGAAAGGGCCTGTTTCCGCGCTGTATCTCTGAACTATATCTGTTTTGTTTCAAACTGTACTTCCGTGCTCGATCCAATTAGATCAGACAGACAGCACCCGTAGTCAGGATCGAACCCGGGTCCCTGGTGCTGTAAGGCAGCAACTCTACCCACTGCGCCACCCTGCCGCCCATATCGTGCTCCCACGTTTAAAGCTACAGGGTAGTATTTTCCCTTAAAAATATGACATAAGGAGCATAAGACATTTAAGACACAAAAAAAAGTCTCAAAGTGCTAGATTAACTCAATGGGTCAGGCAGTATCTATGGAGGGCATGGATGGGTGATGTTACGGGTCGGGACAATAGACAATAGACAATAGACAATAGGTGCAGGAGTAGGCCATTCAGCCCTTCGAGCCAGCACCGCCATTCAATGCGATCATGGCTGATCACTCTCAATCAGTACCCCGTTCCTGCCTTCTCCCCATACCCCCTCACTCCACTATCCTTAAGAGCTCTATCCAGCTCTCTCTTGAAAGCATCCAACGAACTGGCCTCCACTGCCTTCTGAGGCAGAGAATTCCACACCTTCACCACCCTCTGACTGATTGTAGAGGGAGAGAGAAAACTGGAAGTGAGAGAGGTGGGGGCAGGACAAAGCCTGGTGAGTGATATGTGGATACAGGCAATAGACAATAGGTGCAGGAGGAGGCCATTCGGCCCTTCGAGCCAGCACCTCCATTCAATGTGATCATGGCTGATCATTCTCAATCAGTACCCCGTTCCTGCCTTCTCCCCAAACCCCCTGACCCTGCTATCCTTAAGAGCTCTATCTAGCTCTCTCTTGAAAACATTCAGAGAATTGGCCTCCACTGCCTTCTGAGGCAGAGAATTCCACAGATTCACAACTCTCTGACTGAAAAAGGTTTTCCTCATCTCAGTTCTAAATGGCCTACTCCTTATTCTTAAACTGTGGCCCCTTGTTCTGGACTCCCCCAACATTGGGAACATGTTTCCTGCCTCTAAAGTGTCCAACCCCTTAATAATCTTATACGTTTCGATAAGATCTCCTCTCATCCAAGGGCAGTTTGATGGGCAGAGAGGAGGGACAAAGGCCAGAGATGAAAAGGGTGTCAGATCAGGAGAGAAGAGGAGAGAAAATCAAAGTCAGAGGAAGGGAAAATACTAGACACTAAATGCTGGAGTAACTCAGCGGGTCAGGCAGCGTCTCTCGAGGGAAGGAATGGGTCGAGACCCTTCTTCACACCGAGAATCAGGGGAAAGAGAAACAGGAGCTTTTGAGGTTAATATCTTTCTTTCATTCATTTGTTTTATTTACTTTCTATGTCTGTAGTTTCCCTCTCCCCTGACTCTCAGTCTGAAGAAGGGTCTCGACCCAAAATGTCACCCATTCCTTTTCCTCCCAGATGCTGCCTGACCCGCCGAGTTACTTCAGTCGTGTCTTCTTGAAGCAGGTGGGTACTTCAGAACAGGGCAAGGAGCGATTAAAGAAACCATCTTTAGAGATTGAAGCCTATCCTCTCCCAATAACTCAAGTCTCCATGTCCAGAATCTCATCTGCACCCTTTCCAATGTCCTGACACCCTTCCTGCAGGTAGACGACCAGCACTCCGAGAACCCCTTCTTCAACACGTAATCATTACACTCATTTCAATCTTGTTTAGTCTAGTTTCGAGATACGGCGCGGAAACAGGGCCTACGGCCTACCGAGTCTGCGCCGACCAACATTAGCATTATCCTACACACACTAGGGACAATTTACAGTCTTACCAAGCCAATTAACCTACAACCCTGTACGTCTTTGGAGTGCGGGAGGAAACCAGAGCATCCTGGAGAAAACCCACGCAGGTCACGGGGAGAACGTACAAACTCCGCACAGGCAGCACCCGTGGTCGGGATCGAACCCGGGTCTCCGGCGCTGTGAGGCAGCGACTCTACCGCTGAGCCTCGAAACCGATGGAAAGGAAGCACATTCTCCCCAAGACGTGGGCTTACTTACACCTTTTGTCCAGTTTTGTAATATTCATGCCTGCGTATTAATATTGCATGGCCATTCCCGGCTGATCCAAATGAATATTTCAACAGGCAAATAAGAATCAACAACTTTGATTTGTAACGGAGTGACATTTGGGTCACAGTGGGTAGAAGCGGCAAATCTCCTTCTGCAGAGAATATTAATGAATCATTTACATGCATCATGGCCACGACCTTTCATTTCAATGACAACATCTTTTCAAAACTCAAATTGCGTTGATGGGATTTCAACCTCACTTCCCCAGAGTTTTATTGCTGTTGGTTGGAATTACTAGTTCTGTAACATTACCACTTAGCTCCAATTTACTTCAGGGGACAAACTCTAATTCTCCCCCCCCGCAGATTCCCCCAGTGTGGCACGGTGGCACAGCGGTAGAGTTGCTGCCTCACAGCGCCACAGACCCGGGTTCCATCCTGACTGCTGGTGCTGTCCGCACGGAGTTTGTACGTTCTCCCCGTGACCAAGCAGTAGTTTTTCCTCCGGGCGCTCCGGTTTCCTCCCACACTCCAAAGACGTGCAGGTTTGGAGGTTAATTGACTTTGGCAAAAAATTGGAAATTGTCCCCTCAGTTCCAATATAGTGCTAGTGTACAGCACTGTTCAGTGTGGACACGGAGGGCTGAAGGGCCTGTTTCCACCCTATATCTCTAAAGTCTAAAGTAAAGGTTCCACTGTTAGTTTGGTTTAGAGATACTGCGCGGAAACAGGCCATTCGGCCCACCGAGTCCGTACCGACCAGCCATCCCTGCACCCTGACCTTACACACACTAGGGATAAATTACAATTATACCAAGGCAATAAACCTCCAAACCTGCACGTCTTGGAAATTTGGGAGGAAACTGAAGATCCACAGAGTCGGTGAATCGAGGATCAGAGGAAGTAGGTTTAAGGTGAAGGGGAAAAGATTTAATAGGAATCTGAGGGGTAAACTTTTCACACTAAGGGTGGTGGGTGTACGGAAAGAGCTGCCAGAGGAGGTAGTTGAGGCTGGGACCAACCCAGCACTTAAGAAGCAGTTAGACAGATACATGGATAGGACAGGTTTGGAGGGATATGGACCAAGCGCAGGCAGGTGGGACTAGTGTAGCTGGGACATGTTGGCCGGTGTGGGCAAGTTGGGCCAAAGGGCCTGTTTCCACGCTGTATCACTCTATGATTCTATCTCTGAGAAAACCCACATATAAACTCCATACAGACAGCACCCATAGTCAGGATCGAACCCGGGTCTCTGGCGCTGTAAGGCAGCAACTCTACCGCCGCCGAGTTGCTGCCTTACAGCGAATGCAGCGCCGGAGACTCAGGTTCGATCCTGACTACGGGCGCCGTCTGTACGGAGTTTGTACGTTCTCCCCGTGACCTGCGTGGGTTTTCTCCGAGATCTTCTGTTTCCTCCCACACTCCAAAGACGTGCAGGTTTGTAGGTTAATTGGCTGGGCAAATGTTTTTAAAAAATTGTCCCTAGTGTGTGTAGGATAGTGTTAGTGTGCGGGGATCGCTGGGCGGCACGAACCCAGTGGGCCTGTTTCCGCGCTGTATCTCTAAATCTAAAAAATTCTAAACCTGTTGGGCTCATTACAAGTTGCAGATTCATCATCTCATTGCTGAACGCTCCAACTTCTTATATGCATCTTTTTTTTAACTTCAGTGTTTCCACGAGGTTAAACCGATTGATTGAAAGATACAGCAGGGAGGCAGGCCCTTCGGCCCATCATGTCCAAGCCTATAATCCATCACCCACTCACACCAGCTTTCTCATCCACTCCCTACACATCAGGGCTGATTTACAGAGGGCCAATTAACCCACAAACCCGCGCACGTCTTTCGGACATGGAAGGAAACCAGAACACCCGCAGGAAACCCAGTCACGGGGACAACGCACACAGGAAACCGGGAACATTTTGGTTCTGAAGAAGGTCCCGACCTGAAACATCGCCTATTCCTTTTTCTCCAGAGATGCTGCCTGACCCACTGAGTTACACTGGCATTTTGTGTCTATTGCTGGGGGAGGTAGTTGAGGCAGTGAGTTTAGTTTAGTTTAGTGATACAGCGCGGAAACAGGCCCTTCGGCCCACTGAGTCCGCGCTGACCAGCGATCCCCGCACACTAACACTATCCTACACCCACTAGGGACAATTTTTACATTTACCAAGCCAATAAACCTACAAACCTGGACGTCTTTGGATTGTGGGAGAAAGCCGAAGATCTCTGAGAAAACCCACGCAGGTCACGGGGAGAACGGAGTGACAAACTCCGTAGACGGCGCCCGTAGGTCGGGATCGAACCCGAGTCTCCGGCGCTGCATTTGCTGTAAGGCAGCAACTCTACTGCTGCGCCACCGTGACCGCCCTGGCAGGTGCTGTTGGACAGGTACATGGACAGGACAGGTTTAGAGGGATATCGGCCAAACGCGGTCAGGTGGGACTAGTGTGGATGGGGCAAGTTGGTCGGCATGGGCAAGTTGGGCAGTAGGTCCTGTCTCCGCGCTGTGTGTCTGGCTACGAGAAGCAACATACCAACACCTGAATTTCAAGGAGCATTGGAAAGGTTACATTGCTTGTTATGCAAAGCCGTCTCCACTTCTCTACTTCATTCCAGATCGCTTCTCGGCCAAAAATTCTCGGGACTTCAACCCTTGATTTTCTCTGGAGCCAGCTCGATCCGCATTAATTGGTCATCTCTGATGCTCCCTCCAACAGCAGAACAACTTCACAGAGACGCAATTATGTATTAACGAGACTTAAAGAACCATTGCCAGGCTTCAAGGTGAAGCTTTTTTATAGCCCATTTCATTAAGCTTAGCTGGTGCCATCATTAAAGGTCAGACCATTTCAACCCTTACTGCGTACCTTTTCGGAGCGTCTCGAAGTCGATGTTTCACGGGTCAGAGGCATATTGATGAGGGCCAGCTGAATGTTGGCACTGATTACTCTCAGCAAATTGCAATTTCAATCCAGATAGTTCATGGAAGCAAAGGTTTCGGACAAGGTTTACTAGGTTAATTCCCGGAATGGCAGGACTGTCATATGTTGAAAGACTGTAGCTTGTATACACTGGAATTTAGAAGGATGAGAGGGGATCTTATCGAAAAGTATAAGATTATTAAGGGGTTGGACACTTTAGAGGCAGGAAACATGTTCCCAATGTTGGGGGAGTCCAGAACCAGGGGCCACAGTTTAAGAATAAGGGGTAGGTCATTTAGAACTGAGATGAGGCCATTTAGAACTGAGATCAGTCAGAGAGTTGTGAATCTGTGGAATTCGCTGCCTCAGAAGGCAGTGGAGGCCAATTCTCTGAATGCATTCAAGAGAGAGCTAGATAGAGCTCTTAAGGATAGCGGAGTCAGGGGGTATGGGGAGAAGGCAGGAACGGGGTACTGATTGAGAATGATCAGCCATGATCACATTGAATGGCGGTGCTGGCTCGAAGGGCCGAATGGCCTCCTCCTGCACCTATTGTCTATAATGAAAGAACCCTCTGTAATGAAGGAGCCCCTGGTTAGAGGGCGGTACGGTGGCGCAGCGGTAGAGTCGCTGCCTCACGGCGCCAGAGACCCGGGTTCAACCCTGACTTCGGGTGCTTGTATGTACGGAGTTTGTACGTTCTCCCCGTGACCTGCGTGGGTTTTCCCCGGGCGCTCCGGTTTCCTCCCACGCTCTAAAGACGTACAGGTTTGGTGGCTAATTGGTTTCAGTAAAACTGTAAATTATCCCTAGTGTGTGTAGGATAGTGTAAGTGTGCGGGGATCGTTGGATGCGGTAGGCAGAAGGGCCTGTTTCTGCACTGTATCTCTAAACCAAACTAAAAATAACAAAATCATAGTGTCACACGGCACAGAAGCAGGCCCTTCGGCCCACTTGCCCATGCCGACCAAGGTGCACATCGAAGCTAGTTTGCGCCATATTCCTGCAAGCCTTTCCTATCCATGTACCTGTCCAAATATCTTTTAAGATACTGTCTTAAAGTATCTAAAATAGAATATCTAAATTCAACCAAGCATCTGTTACAAGATGGGAATGTCATTGTTATAATTATTTGTCTCCAAATTCACACAACCCACACATTTAACAAATACACAGATATCTAATCCTTAACCAACTACATACACATCTCCAGTGATTCAGTTTCCTCCCACACTCCAAAGACGTACAGGTCTGGAGGTTAATCGGCTTTGGCAAAATTGTAAATTGTTCCCAGTGTGTGTAGGATGGTGTTCGTGTTTCAGGGCGATCGCTGGTCAGCTCGGACTCAGTGGGACGAAGGGCCCATTTCTGCACTGTATCTCCAACTAAACTAAACCTCCTCACATTTAACTTTCGGAGGGTCAATATTGAATATTAACAATCCATTGCCACCAGACCACTGCTCACACATCCTAAGGATTAGTGAAGGATCTGAAGAAGGGTCTCGATCCAAAACGTCACCCATTCCTTCTCTCCTGAGATGCTGCCTGACCCGCTGAGTTACTCCAGCATTTTGTGAATAAATACCTTCGATTTGTACCAGCATCTGCAGTTATTTTCCTACACATCCTAAGGATTTTGTTATTTACTGCTGGGTTTAACAGGAGAGTTGATGGGAAATGTGTGTGTGGGGGGGGGGGGGGGGATATAAGCTAAGGAGAAAAATGATGTGGAAAAAGGATTGTGGAAATAATGAACTGCAGATGCCGGTTAATGCACAAAAGGACACAGGTGCTGGAGTAACACAGCAGGTCAGGCAGCATCTCTGGAGAACATGGACAGGTGTCGTTTTAGGTTGAGACTCTTCTTCAGACTGATTGTGGGGGGGGTGGGTGGGGGGGGGGAGGGGGAAGAAAGCTGGAGAATGGAAGAGCCAGGACAAAGCATGGCAGGCAATAGGTCAATACAGGCGAGGGAGGGGAGGGGGTTGATAGGCAGATGGCTGGAACAAAGGCCAGGGATGACACAAAATACAGAGTGGTGCTCAGTTAACAACCTGTCCCTCAATACCTCCAAGACCAACAACTTCCGTAGGTCACACAACGGGGAATACGCCCCAATCTTTATCAACGGGGACAGTGTGGAGAGAGTGTCCAGCTTCAAGTTTCTGGGCACTCACATTTCGGAGGACCTAACATGGTCCAATAACACCGCTGCGCAGGTCAAGAAGGAACAGCAACGACTGTTCTACCTGAGAACACTGAAGAAGTCTGGTCTACCCCAACAGCTGCTGACGACATTCTACCGCTGCATCACAGTGAGCATCCTAACACGTGGCATCTCTGTGTGGTACCTCAGCTGCACGGAGGCAGAGAGGAAAGCTCTTCAGCGGGTAGTCCATAGAGCTCAGAGGACCATCGGAACACAGCTACTACCAGCCTTGGAGGGCATCTACAACACACGATGCCTCAGAAAGGACACCGGAGATAGACACCAAATGCTGGAGTAACTCAGCGGGTCAGGCAGCATCTCTGGAGAGAAGGAATGGGTGACGTTTCAGGTCGAGACCCTTCTTCAGACTGAGAGTCAGGGGAGAGACCAGAGATATGGTAGGGTAAGGTGTGAAAACGACAGATCAAAGCGGATAATGTAAAGGAAATGTAGAATGGTTTATCGTTAGCTGAGGGGAAGGCATACAATCAGTGATGTCTAATCAGGATAAAATCGGGGGGGGGGGGGGGGGGGGGGGAGGAAGGGTTGGGAGGATAGAGTGTTTCGTTTCATTTAGTCAAGTCAAGTCAATTTTATTTGTATAACACATTTAAAAACAACCCACGTTGACCAAAGTGCTGTACATCAGTTCAGGTACTAAGAAACGAACATACAAACATAACAGCACGTACATAAACAGTTCACAGCGCCCCCTCAGAGGGCCTCAAACACTAGGGAGTAGAAATAGGTTTTGAGCCTGAAATTAAAGGAGTGGATGGAGGGGGCAGTTCTGATGGGGAGAGGGATGCTGTTCCACAGTCTCGGAGCTGCAACCGCAAAAGCGCACAGAAACCGCCCATTTTGGCGCCCCGAGTCCACACCGAGCGGCGATCCACCCACGTTAGCAGTGTCCTACACACACACACTGGGGACAGTTTTACATTTTATACCAAGCTAATTAACCTTCAAACCTGTGCGTTCTTTGGAGCGAGGGAGGAAAACGAAGATCCCGGAATAAACCCAGGCAGGTCACATAGAAACATAGAAACATAGAAAATAGGTGCAGGAGTAGGCCATTCGGCCCTTCGAGCCTGTACGCACCGCCATTCAATATGATCACGGCTGATCATCCAACTCAGTATCCCGTACCTGCCTTCTCTCCATACCCCCCTGATCCCTTTAGCCACAAGGGCCACATCTAACTCCCTCTTAAATATAGCCAATGAACTGGCCTCAACTACCTTCTGTGGCAGAGAATTCCACAGACTCACCACTCACGGGGAGAACGTGCAAACTCCGTACAGACAGCGCCCGTAGTCGGGATCAAATCTGGCTCTCTGGCGCCGTGAGGCAGCAACTCTACCGCTGTGCCAAGGAGAAATAGGTGGGGTAGAGGGGAGGGAAGTGTGGGGAGGGAAGGTGGTGGGGTGGGGTGGGGGGTGGGGGGGGCAGGAAGATTGTTTTGCCAGTCAGTTTGGAGATGACGGGGTGAAAAGTGGTCCCCATCTGTGCCGTAGAGAAAATATGGAAAATATCAGGAAAGGAAATGGAATTGGTTTGAATTTGGTGCATTATTGACGCAACTTTCAGGTAGCTGGACCTTTGCACATCTCAAGCAGTGCAGAGATGATATCTCGGGCAAAAATTAATTCTGCAAAATCAAAGAGAAGTATTTCGCTCGACTTAAACCCGACGTATCAAACTCCCCCAAGGAAAGAGCAATTACTTAGCATTCTCCTCTTCATACCGAACCACTGCACGCTGCTATTAATAATAAAGCACTTCCAACACATCTCAATTTGTGAGTGCGTGATAACTTCAAACCAAACGGGTCACGCTGTTGAAAAATATCAATAATATTAAAACCTATTGTTGGTCTTGACAGTAAACTGCTTTTGCATTCCTGCATGAACAAGAGTGCAATTATATGAGGAATGTCTACACAGGACTGCGGGCCACAGAGGCACGGTGGCGCAGCGGTAGAGTTGCCACCTCACAGCGTCAGAGACCCGGGTTCGATCCCGACCACGGGTGCTGTCTGTACGTAGTTTGCACATTCTCCCCGTGACCTGCGTGGGTTTTCCCCGGGTGCTCCGGTTTCCTCCCACACTCCAAAGACGTGCGGGTTTGTAAGTCAATCAGCTTTGGTAAAGATTGTAAATTGTTCCCCAGTGTGTGTAGGTTAGTGCTAATGTGCGGGGATCGCCGGTCGGTGTGGACTCGGTGGGCGAGGGGCCCGTTTCTGCGCTGTATATCCAAACTAAACCAAAACTGGACTCCTGGAGGCATATCGAGTATTACAACGTGGAAACAGGCCCTTTGGCCCACACCAGCCAACATGTCCCATCAACACTAGTCCCACCTGCCCGCGTTTGACCCATATCCATCTGGTGGCACGGTGGCGCAGCGGTAGAGTTGCTGCCTTACAGCGCCGGAGACTCAGGTTCGATCCTGACTACGGGCGCCGTCTGTACGGAGTTTGTACGTTCTCCCTGTGACCTGCGTGAGTTTTCTCCGAGATCTTCGGTTTCCTCCCACACTCCAAAGACGTCCAGGTTTGTAGGTTAATTGGCTTGGCAAATGTTAAAAAAACTGTCCCTAGTGTGTGTAGGATAGTGTTAATGTGCGGGGATCACTGGTCGGCGCGGACTCGGTGGGCCGAAGGGCCTGTTTCTGCGCTCTATCTCTAAATCTAAAAAATCTAAATCTAAAAAAAAAAAACCATCCTATCCATGTCCCCGTCTGAATGTTTCTTAAACATTGGGATAGTCCCTGCCTCAACTACCTCCTCTGGCAGCTCGTTCCATACACCCACCACCGTCTGTGTGAAAAAGTTTCTGTACTCCTCAGATTCCTATTAAACCTTTCCCCCCCCCACTCACCTTAAACCCACGCCCTCTGCTTTTTGACTCCCCTACTCTGGACTACTTTTTAAATGCAAAAATAAATTAAAAAAAATAATTCCAGTCTTCCTTTATCATCCTAAAAATATCTGATTATGTATTGATCGCAGAAGCAGAGTCAAAAATATTCCACCTGTTAACACATTACCTCCATTAAAACTGCTTCGAGCAAGATTCACACAACACTTAAGTGGAAAAGTGAAATATGCAAGTCGTATCGATCGCTGCCCATTACATTAAAAGATGCCTCATATTTCACGTGGGAATGCTATTGTGTTATTTATGACTATTGCTCCTATGGGCACATTTGAATGCGCAGATTTATTGCTGAGCCACAAAGAGCTGCCGTAATGAAGATCTGGTCAATACCTGGTCCCAGAGTGGTCTGATTAACAAGCACACGCTTTTATTGACCAACATCGCAGTACATTGTGTGGCTGCTGCCGCCACCATTTAACACGAGTGCACAATTGATAAATTGGAGCAGGATTAGGTCCTTCGGCCCATCAAATCTCCAGAGGAGGAGGAGGAGGAGGGGCAACAATAGGTGCAGGAGGAGACCATTCAGCCCTTCGAGCCAGCACTGCCATTCAATGTGATCATGGCTGATCATTCTCAATCAGTACCCTGTTCCTGCCTTCTCCCCATACCCCCTGACTCCGCTATCCTTAAGAGCTGTATCCAGCTCTCTCTTGAATGCATTCAGAGAATTGGCCTCCACTGCCTTCTGAGGCAGAGAATTCCACAGATTCACAACTCTCTGACTGACAAAACTGCTTCAGAATCCCTCTTAAGACCCCACGGAGAAAAAGTCAAGTCCTCTACTTTCGGTCTGAAGAAGGGTTCCGACCCAAAAGACATCACCCCTCCTTTTTGATCCACGGATGCTGCCTGACCCGCTGAGTTACTCCAGCGCTCAGTGTCTATCTAGTAAAAGTAAAATCAGTCTATCAAGTAAAAGTATCAGTGTCTATCAAGTAAATGTAAAATCGGACAGTACCCTAACTTAAGGTAGGACCATTTTTAAGAAGCCTGATAAGTAACAGAGGGGAGGAAGCTGTTCCTGCATCTGCTCATACCGTTACAGAAAGCACATGGAGACTAGAGAGGGTGTGGAAGAGGTTTACCAGAGTGCTGCCTGGATACAGGAGTGTTGGCCACAAGGAGTGTTCATAAGTACTAGGATCAGAATTAGGCCATTCGGCCCATCAAGTCTACTCCACCATTCAGTCATGGCCGATCTATCTCTCCCTCCTCACCCCATTCTCCTGCCTTCTCCCCATAACCCCATATACCCGCACTAATCAAGAATCTATTTATCTCTGCCTTAAAAATATCCAAAAGGTCACCCATTCCTTCTCTCCAGAGATGCTGCCTGTCCCACTGAGTTACTCCAGCATTTTGTGCACATCTTTGGTGTGAACCTGCATCTGCAGTTCCTTCCTACACCTTCGACGTTCCATCCTCATCTTTAGGCACCTTTGAATTCCTAAATTCAAAAGAGAGGAATTGATTTTTCTCATCGTTGGGTATCTTCGAATTCTGTGAAGTGGCACATCTGTGATAACGTGCCAGAAACAGAGCGGTGGCGCAGCGGTAGAGTCGCTGCCTCACAGCGCCGGAGACCCGGGTTCCATCCTAACCACGGGCGCTGTCTGTACGGAGTTTGTACGTTCTCCCCGTGACCCACGTGGGTTTTCTCCGGGATCTTCGGTTTCCTCCCACACTCCAAAGACGTGCAGGTTTGTAGGTTAATAGACAATAGGTGCAGGAGGAGGCCATTCGGCCCTTCGAAGACATATTTGGCCCTTATTTGGCTTGGTATAAATGTAAACGTTGTCCCGAGTGTGTGTAGGATAGTGTTAGTGTGCGGGGATCGCTGGTTGGCGTGGACTCGGTGGGCCGAAGGACCTGTTTACACTCTGCATCTCTAAACTAAACATGGCTCTCTCATCTCTAGGCATCTTTGAATTCCTAAATTCAAAGAGAGGAATTGATCTTTCTCATCCTTGGCCATCTTTGAACTCTGTGCTCGGTGCATCGGTGATAATGCGACAGAAATAATGATTTTGCTGATGGGGATGGATGTCCTGGCTACACTGGCCTCCAGCGTCTAACACGGCCCTGTTTGTTTGTGAACCTTCACATCATTTATCCTGAGAATGCCATTCAGAGCACAAGGCTGCTTCACTTGCACTGCTTTGTTGGTTCGTTCTGCAACATTACCTACAACCAGGTTAAAATAACTCCAAATACACCATCAACATAGGGCTTGCGTCACGGTGGCGCAGCGGTAGAGTTGCTGCCTTACAGCACCAGAGACACAGGGGTTCGATCCTGACCATGGGGGTGCTGCCTGTACGGAGTTTGTACCTGTGTGGGTTTTCTCCAAGATCTTCGGTTTCCTCCCACACTCCTCAGCTGCACGGAGGCAGAGAGGAGAGCTCTTCAGCGGATAGTCCACAGAGCTCAGAGGACCATCGGAACACAGCTACCACCCTTGGAGGACATCTACAACACACGATGCCTCAGAAAAGCCACCAGCATCCACAAAGACTCCTCACGCCCCTGCAACAGTCTGTTCGAACTTCTACCATCGGGCAGACGATACAAGGCCTTCTACGCCCGCACCTCCAGACTCAGGAACAGCTTCATCCCCAGGGCCATAGCTGCTATGAACCGGTCCTGCTGAGCCGGATGGTCACATCGCACAGTGAACCGGCACAGATCTACTTGCACTTTATACCGTTTTAAACTGTTTCTAATTTTGTTTCACTGGGTTGTATAAATTTATACTGATTAGCTAATTGATTTATTGCATCGTATGAGAGGCGCATTCCCAATCTCGTTGTACCCCTGTACAATGACAATAAAGATATATTGTATTGTATTGTAATTGGCTTGGTGCATTTGCAAATCATCCCTGTTGTATGTAGGATAGTGTTCAGATGCAGGGATTGCTGGTGGGTATGGACTCTGTGGGCTGAAGGGCCTGTTTCCGCACTGTATCGCTAAACTAAACTGAACACGGAGTCAAAATGCCATCAATGAAGCTGAAACTTTGGTTTTCATTAAAACTCTTGAATCAAATCAGTTCTGACAAACTCCGATTTTGCGCACAAAACATCGCTTTGTTTATGAGCCTACAAAAGGTGGCAGCACGGTGGCGCAGCGGTAATGTTACTGCCTCACCGCTACAGAGTCACGGGTTCCAACCTGTCTGCGCACAGTTTGGACTTTCTCGCCGTGACCGCGTGGGTTTTCTCCGGGTGCACTGGTTTCCTCCCACACTCCAAGGAGGTGCAGGATTGTACGTTAATTGGCCTCGCTAAAGTTTGTGAATTGTCCCTAGTGTGTGTAGGATAGTGCGAGTGTACGGGGATCGCTGGTCGGCGCGGACTCGGTGGGCCGAAGGGCCTGTTTACGCCTATCTCTAAAACTAAACTAAACCATTGGGTGATCATCTCAGGACTTTTGTTGAACGTAATATAATGCAGTACATTCAACCTTTGCTGCCCATCCCTTGCCTTACCCTCCCTGATATTTTAGTGTTTTTTTAACCTTACTTGGCACTTGTTCCTGTGGCTTTTCTTCCAATACAATATTGTCATGAAATTTTCCATATCAAAGAATGCATTTCATAGACTTCAGCGACTAGAAAGTATTGTTCAATATTACACATATCCCTCAGTTTCTTCCCCACCAGGCAACAGAATTATTCTACCAACAACCAGAGAGCTGTCCTAAGGAACTATCTACCTCATTGGAGACCCTCGGACGATCCATAATTGGACTTCATCTCGCACTAAACGTTATTCCCCCTGTGCGCAGGAAGGAACTGCAGATGCTGGTTTATACCGAAGATAGACACAAAACGCTGGAGTAACTCAGCAGGACAGGCAGCATCTCTGGAGAGAAGGAATGGGTCGGGACCCTTCTTCAGACTTATTGACTTTATTGAAGACCACGAGATATTGCAGTGAATTGTGGACGCAGCCCAGACCATCGCACAAAACAACCTCCCTTCCATTGACTCCGTCTACACCTCACGCTGCCTCGGCAAGGCCAGCAGCATAATCAAGGACCAGTCTCACCCCGGCCACTCCCTCTTCTCCCCTCTCCCATCGGGCAATGGAGAGGGCAATAGAACGGTTCCCAATGTTGGGGGAGTCCAGAACCAGGGGCCACAGTTTAAGAATAAGGGGTAGGCCATTTAGAACTGAGATGAGGAAAAACCTTTTTCAGCCAGAGAGTTGTGAATCTGTGGAATTCTCTGCCTCAGAAGGCAGTGGAGGCCAATTCCCTGAATGCATTCAAGAGAGCTAGATAGGGCTCTTAAGGATAGCGGAGTCAGGGGGTATGGGGAGAAGGCAGGAATGGGGTACTGATTGAGAATGATCAGCCATGATCACATTGAATGGCGGTGCTGGCTCGAAGGGCCGAATGGCCGCCTCCTGCACCTATTATCTATTGTCTAAAAGGTACAAAAGTGTGAAAACGCACACCTCCAGATTCAGGGACAGTTTTTTTCCCGGCTGTTATCAGGCAACTGAACCATCCCACCACAACCAGAGAGCAGTGCTGAACTACTATCCACCTCATTGGTGACCCTCGGACTATCCTTGATCGCACTTTGCTGGCTTTACCTTGCACTAAACGTTATTCCCTTGTCATGTATCTGTACACTGTGGACGGCTCGATTGTAATCATGCATCGTCTTTCCGCTGACTGGTTAGCACGCAACAAAAGCTTTTGTGTGTACCTGGGTACACGTGACAATAAACTAAACATTGATTGTAAGTGAACTACGTAGATATCTGCATTTCTGAATGAACGGATTGTCATTGTTTTGTTACACGAGAAGGGACCCAAAAATAATCCCATCAGTTATAGAACAATACAGAACAGCAAACAGGTCACTCAGTCCACAATGCCCGTGCCGAACATGAACAAGTCAAACTAATCTAATCTGCCAGCACGATCCATACCCCTCCAATCTCCATTCAAAAGCCTCTTCAATGCCACTGTCAAATGTGCCTCCACCACCACCTCTACCACCAACCACAGATGATACAGTGTGGAAATAGACCCTCCGGCCCGACTTGCCCACACCGGCCAACATGTCCCAGCTACACTAGACCAACCTGCCCGCATACGGTCCATATCCCTCCAAACCCATCCTATCCATGCACCTGTCTAACTGTTTCTTCATGTGTAGGAAGGAACTGCAGATGCTGGTTTCAGCCAAAGATAGAGACAAAATGCTGGAGTAACAGTGGGACAGGCAGCATCTCTGGAGAGAAGGAATGGGTCAAATTTCACATCGAGATCTCTCTCCCACCCCCTCCCTCTCCCCCACCCTCTCTCTCCCACCCTTTCTCTCTCCCTCCCACACCCTCCCTCCCACACCCTCTCTCTCTCCCACCCTTTCTCTCTCCCACTCTCTCACCCACTCTCTCTCACCCACTCTCTCTCTCTCCCAATCCCTCTCTCCCCCTCTCTCTCCCCCTCTCTCTCTCCCACACAGTTAGTGTGTCACGCTGACATTTTATGCCTCTGAAATTTCCAAGAAGGAACCGCAGATGCTGGTTTACATCGAAGGCAGACACAAAACGCTGGGGTAACTCAGCGGGACAGGCAGTATTATCCCGAGCCGCTGCCCGAGCCGCTGAGTTACTCCAGCGTTAATAGACAATAGGTGCAGGAGGAGGCCATTCAGCCCTTCGAGCCAGCACCACCATTCAATCTGATCATGGCTGATCATTCTCAATCAGTACCCCGTTCCTGCCTTCTCCCCATACCCCCTGACTCCGCTATCCTTAAGAGCTCTATCTAGCTCTCTCTTGAATGCATTCAGAGAATTGGCCTCCACTGCCTTCTGAGGCAGAGAATTCCACAGATTCACAACTCTCTGACTGAAAAAGTTTATCCTCATCTCCGTTCTAAATGGCCGACCCCTTATTCTTAAACTGTGGCCCCTTGTTCCGGACTCCCCCAACATTGGGAACATGTTTCCTGCCTCTAACGTACCCAACCCCTTAATAATCTTTCTGTGTGTAACCTGCCTCTCTCTGAACATCCTGCCCCATTCAAGTCTGGAAACTCGGAACAAAAGGGCAAGGGCTTTAATGTCTGACTGAGCAGAAACAAAATAGACTTGAGAGGGGAGCCGAGCTGTGTTTTGGGGCTTTGCTCTGAGATGTGGCGTTATTCCCTGCTCTTATGGGTTCAATGTGAGAGGTGTTTATTCCAAACACACACAACTGAAGCAGCAGGCTGTCAACTTCAGCTCCACCTATACATCCTTCATGGGTTAAAACTCAATTAGCCGACTGAAGGCGTTTATCGTGGCCTGCCGATGATTTAGTAATAAACAATTCTTAACTTAAACTGGGGAAGAAAAGAAAAAACAAAAATGGTAAATCAATGCACCTCAGACCAATGCGTGTTGGGTCAGTGTGTGCGCAAACAACTGGTCTTACACCGAGGACAGACACAAAAACTGCTGGAGTAACTCAGTGGGACAGGCAGCATCTCTGGAGAGAAGGGGCGAGACCCTTCTTCAGACTGAGGGTCAGGGAGAGAGACACAGAGGGACACAGAGACACAGAGGGACACAGAGACACAGAGACACAGAGGGCAGTGGAGGCCAATTCTCTGAATGCATTCAAGAGAGAGCTAGATAGAGCTCTTAAGGATAGCGGAGTCAGGGGGTATGGGGAGAAGGCAGGAACGGGGTCCTGATTGAGAATGATCAGCCATGATCACATTGAATGGCGGTGCTGGCTCGAAGGGCCGAATAGCCTCCTCCTGCACCTATTGACAGAGAGAGACAGAGAGAGACAGAGAGAAACAGAGAGACAGAGAGACAGAGAGGAGGAAGTTATCAGCAATGTTGTTTTGAAGAGTGAGGGAAGGATCTGCAGATGATCACAATCCACAAGCGTTGCCACTATCATTTGACTGCACATCTTGTGTGTGTGTGTGTGTGTGTGATAAATAGACTTGACTTGATCAGAAGCCGATTTCACGACGCATTTAAACCGGTGCCGGGGTTTTTTTTGTTGTTGTGTCATTAGCAATGCGTCACTGGCTGGAAGATAATGCGGCATTTAAGGGGGGAATAAAGGGGGTTGTACTTATTCCATTAGCCCAATACCCCCCTCTCCCCCCAATGTACACACTGGGAGACTGTAACGGGGTCTCTGCTCGCTGTAACACACAGCATTAAACCACCAACACGTCAGCCAGGCGCGCAGAGTACAAAGACACAGATAGATAGATAGATAGATGCCGTTCAACCTGCCTCTCGCTTTCTAAACTGCAATTCAAAAACTCTCACGCTAAATTTCCCATCCGACTGTCTGGATCACACACATCCCTCGCCTCGCCCGCACATGCATTTTACAAGGCGTTCATTACTGAAGACAGACACACAGATATACTGGAGTAACTCAGCGGGACTGGCAGCATCTCTGGAGAGAAGGAGGAGGAACGGGCAACGTTTCGGGTCGAGACCCTTCCTCAGAGAACCAGGGGCGAGGGAAAACGAGAGAGACAGAGAGATACAGAGGACAAATGAATGGAAGAACGTGTAGAGTGGGGATAAATGGGTCCCTTTCAGAATGGCAGGCAGTGACTAGTGGGGTACCGCAAGGCTCGGTGCTGGGACCGCAGCTATTTAAAAAAACATACATTAATGACTTGGATGAAGGGATTAAAAGTACCATTAGCAAATTTGCAGATGACACAAAGCTGGGTGGCAGTGTGAGCTGTGAGAAAGATGCTATGAGGTTGCAGGGTGACTTGGACAGGTTGTGTGAGTGGGCGGATGCATGGCAGATGCAGTTTAATGTGGATAAGTGTGAGGTTATACACTTTAGTGGTAAGAATAGGAAGGCGGATTATTATCTGAATGGTGTCAAGTTAGGAAAAGGGGACGTACAACGAGATCTGGGTGTCCTAGTGCATCAGTCACTGAAAGGAAGCATGCAGGTACAGCAGGCAGTGAAGAAAGCCAATGGAATGTTGGCCTTCATAACAAGAGGAGTTGAGTATAGGAGCAAAGAGGTCCTTCTGCAGTTGTACAGGGCCCTAGTGAGACCGCACCTGGAATACTGTGTGTAGTTTTGGTCTCCAAATTCGAGGAAGAATATTCTTGCTATTACGGGCGTGCAGTGTAGGTTTACTAGGTTAATTCCCGGAATGGCGGGACTGTCATATGTTGAAAGACTGGAGCGACTAGGTTTGTATACACTGGAATTTAGAAGGATGTCAGGGGATCTTATCGAAACGTATAAGATTATTAAGGGGTTGGACACGTTAGAGGCAGGAAACATGTTCCCAATGTTGGGGGAGTCCAGAACCAGGGCCACAGTTTAAGAATAAGGGGTAGGCCATTTAGAACAGAGATTAGGAAAAACATTTTCAGTCAGAGAGTGGTGAATCTGTGGAATTCTCTGCCTCAGAAGGCAGTGGAGGCCAATTCTCTGAATGCTTTCATGAGAGAACTAGATAGAGCTCTTAAGGATAGCGGAGTCAGGGGGTATGGGGAGAGGGCAGGAACGGGGTACTGATTGAGATGATCAGCCATGATCACATTGAATGGCGGTGCTGGCTCGAAGGGCCGAATGGGGCCTCCTCTGCACCTATTGTCTATTGACTATTGTAGGAAGGAACTGCAGATGCTGGTTTACACCGAAGATAGATGCACGCAAAACGCTGCAGTAACTCAGCGGGTCAGCAGCATCTCTGGAGAAGGGTCTCGACCCGAAAACTTCACCCATTCCTTCACTCCAGAGATGCTGCTTGCCCCGCTGAGTTACTCCAGCATTTGTGTTTCTATCTTAAATGAAAGAAATGGGTTCCTCTCGTTTTCCAATATACGAGCAGCCTCTGATCTGGCAGTGATGACCAACATTAACAAGACGCCAATTACAACAGCGCTGAAACCGCTGTGACTAGATGTAGGAGTCGTGTACCACACTGGGAATGTGGAGTTCTTATTTACAGCGCATTACAGATATGTACAGACTCAATAACCCATAAACAACGCAACAAAAAACAACAACAACAACAAATTAAAAGCAGCGCAAGAGATGGTTCTGGCGTCATGGCCGGCACAGACTTTGTGGCCGAAGGGCCTGTTCCTGTGCTGGGCTCTGTGTTGTAACTTTACCGAAGGGCAAAAGCCTCTAAACCCGTGTAGGGAGGAACTGCAGATGCCGGTTTTAAACCGAAGATAGGCACAAAAAGCTGGAGTAACTCAGCGGGACAGGCAGCGTAGCGCCATAGAGTGATACAGCGTGGAAACAGGCCCTTCGGCCCAACTAGCCCACACTGGCCCAACAATGTCCCAGCTACACTAGTCCCACCTGCCCCGTTTGGCCCATATCCCTCAAACCTGTCCTATCCATGTACCTGTCTAACTGTTCTTAAACGATGGAATATTCACTGGAATTTAAAAGGATGAGAGGGGATCTTACCGAAAGATAAGACCCCCTCATCTTATGTGAGTCCCAGCCTCAAACTACCTCCTCCGGCAGCTTGTTCCATACACCCACCACCCTCTGTGTGAAAGTTACCCCTCAGATTCCTATGAAGTCTTTTCCCCTTCACCTTGAACCCATGTCCTCTGGTCCTCGATTCCCCTACTCTGGGCAAGAGACTCTTTGGAGAGAAGGAATGGGCGTCGTTTCGGGTCGAGACCCTTCTTCAGACTGAGAGTCAGTCAGGGGAGAGGGAGAAGAGAGATGGAGACGGTGATAGACAATAGGTGCAGGAGGAGGCCATTCGGCCCTTCGAGCCTGTACGCACCGCCATTCAATGTGATCATGGCTGATCATTCTCAATCAGTACCCCGTTCCTGCCTTCTCCCCATACCCCCCTGACTCCACTATCCTTAAGAGCTCTATCCAGCTCTCTCTTGAATGCATTCAGAGAATTGGCCTCCAGAGGGGTGGGGTGGGGGGGGGGGGGGGGGGGGGGGGGGGTGGGGGGGGGGGTGTGGGGGTGGTGGGGGGGGGGGCGTTGATTACTGAAGATAAGACACCAGATGCTGGAGTTACTCAGCGGGTCGGGCAGCATCTCTGGGGAGGAGGAGTGGGCGGCGTTTTGGGTCAGTCTGAAGAAGGGTCTCGACCCGAAACGTCGCCCGTTCCCTCTCCAGAGACGCTGCCCGACCCGCTGGTCACTCCGGCGTCCCGCTCCATCTCTCGTCCATTCACCGGCCCGGGGGTTAAACCACAGCGAGATGGAAGTCTGCGTCCTCTCGTGTGGAACCAAGAACTGTCCATGTGCGCAGCTGCAACTCCGCTCCCCGCCTCAACCTGTCCTCCCCCCCCTCCCCCTTACCCCTCTCACTCTCCCCCTTCTACCCTCTCTCTCCCTTTCACCCTCTCTCCCCTTCTCCTCCCTCCCCTTCTCTCCTCCACCCCCCCTCTCAACCCCCCCCACCCCTCTCCCCTTTCTCTCCCTCTTTCTCCCTCACCTCCTCTACCTCCTCTATCTCCCCCCTCACCCCCCCTCCTCTCCCCTCTCTCCCCCCCCCCCCCCTCCTCCCTCTCTCTTTCTCTCAACCCCCCCCTTCTCTCCCCTTCTACCCTCTCTTTCCCCTTCCCCCTTTCTCCACCCCCTCTCACTCCCCCTTCTCTCCCCCTTCTCCCTCTCTCCCCCTCCACACTCCCCCCTTCTCTCCCCCCTCTCTTACCACCTCCCCTTCTCTCCTCCCTCATCCCGGGTCCCGACCTGTCCATTTCCTCTCCACAGATCTTGCCTACCCCTAGTTCCTCCAGCACTTGCTCCCGTCTCTCTCTCTCTCTCCACTCTCCCGCCACCTCTCTCTCTCTCTCTCTCTCTCTCTCTCTCTCTCTCTCTCTCTCTCTCTCTCTCTCTCTCTCTCTCTCTCTCTCTCTCTCTCTCGCTTCTCTGTCTGTCTCTCCCCTTCTCTCTCTCTCTCTCCCTTCTCTGTCCCTTCTCCCATTCTCTATCTATCTCTCTCCCCTCCTCTATCTCCCTCTCTCCCCTTCTCTATCTCCCTCCATCTATCTCTATCCCCTTCTCTCTATCCCCTCTATCTCTCCCCTTCGCTCTCTATCTCTCCCTGTCCTCTCTCTCTCTCTCCCATCTCTCTCTCTCTCTCTCTCCCCCCTTCGCTCTATCTCTCTCTCTCCTTCTCTATCTCCCCTCCCCTCTCTCCCTTCTCTCTCTCCCTTCTCTATCTCCCCTCTTCTCTATCTCTCTCTTCTCTGTCTCTCTCCCCTTCTCTATGTATCTCTCTCCCCTTCTCTATCTCTCTCTCTCTCCCCTTCTCCATCTCCCTCTCTCTCTCTCCCCTTCTCTCTATCTCTCTCTCTCCCTGCCTTCTGCTGTTTCAGGACACACACCGCAGTCTGCTTTCTCCAGACAGTAAGCCAACGCGTTTCTTCTTACACACACACACACACCCACACATATAAATATAAATATTAATACACACGTTAAGCCAAACAACACAGGGCGATTGTGTGTTGCTGACGCTGCCAGGAAGGCGTCTGTAACACAGTCCAGTTTGCAATCGCACACTGTAGCCCGGCAGCGTTGCATTTTGCAACTGAGAAGGCAATAACTCACCTTATAGACCATCCCCTGAAGCCAATTCACAAGCGGCGAGGCATTGCCTCCAGTCCAGCCAGCAACACACGACTGACTGACTGACTGACTGTGTTGCGTTGTGTTGTGTGCAGGTCGCAGGCTAGAACCAAGGACGCAACCTCCCTCACTCACTCACTAACTCAGCTCACAGTCCCCACATTCACTTGCATCTCTCTCTCTCTCTCTCCCTCTCTCCCTCCCTTTAAGTCCATTCCTCTTGTGCAACACAACGGTATACATGCGCACTCCCGCTCCCAACCACTCGCCAGTGTCTTCTGGGTCCCAACAACCCTCCCCCTCGATCCAGGCAGACACAACACTTACACAACTTGAAGATCAGAATCATGGAAACGTGGAAAACAGGTCCAGGAGGAGGCCGTTCGGCCCCTCGAGCCAGCACCGCCATTCAATGTGATCATGGCTGATCTATCTCTTAAGGATAGCGGAGTCAGGGGGTATGGGGAGAAGGCAGGAACGGGGTACTGATTGAGAATGATCAGCCATGATCACATGGAATGGTGGTGCTGGCTCGAAGGGCCGAATGGCCTTCTCCTGCACCTATTTTCTATATTTCTCAGAGTTACAAAACACAAGCTTGGATAGAGTAAGAAAATAACTGCAGATGCTGGTACAAATCGAAGGTATTTATTTCACAAAATGCTGGAGTAACTCAGCAGGTCAGGCAGCATCTCTGGAGAGACCATATCAATAGACAATAGACAATAGGTGCAGGAGTAGGCCATTCGGCCCTTCGAGCCTGTACGCACCACCATTCAATGTGATCATGGCGGATCATTCTCAATCACTACCCCGTTCCTGCCTTCTCCCCGTACCCCCTGACTCCGCTATCCTTAAGAGCTCTATCTAGCTCTCTCTTGAATGCATTCAGAGAATTGGCCTCCACTGCCTTCTGAGGCAGAGAATTCCACAGACTCACAACTCTCTGGGTGAAAATGTTTTTCCTTGTTTCCGTTCTAAATGGCCTACCCCTTATTCTTAAACTGTGGTCCCTGGTTCTGGACTATATCCCTTGATTCAAAAAGCCTTTGACAAGGTCCCACATATAGCCGTGCTGGCTCGAAGGGCCAAATGGCCTCCTCCTGCACCTATTTTCTATGTTTCTATGATTCCTTTAGCCTGAAGAGCTAAATCTAACTCTCTCTTGAAAACATCCAGTGAATTGGCCTCCATTGCCTTTTGAGGCAGAGAATTCCACAGATTCACAACTCTCTGGGTGAAAAAGTTTTTCCTCATCTCCGTTCTAAATGGCCTACCCCTTATTCTTAAACTGTGTGACCCCTGGTTCTGGACTCCCCCAACATCGAGAACATTTTTTCCTGCATCTAGCCTGTCCAATCTCTTAACAATTTTACATGTTTTTATAAGATCCCCTCTCATCCTTCTAAATTCCAGTGTATATGAGCCCAGTCGATCCATTCTTTCATCGTATGTCAGTCCCGCCATCCCAGGAATTAACCTGGTGAACCTACGCTGCACTCCCTCGACAACAAGAATGTCCTTCCGCAAATTCGGAAACCAAAATTGTACACAATACTCCAGGTGCAGTCTCACCAGGGCCCTGTACAACTGCAGTAGGACCTCTTTGCTCCTATACTCAACTCCTCTTGTTATGAAGGCCAACATTCCATTGGCTTTCTTCACTGCCTGCTGTACCTGCATGCTTCCTTTCAGTGACTGATGCACTAGGACACCCAGATCTCGTTGTACGTCCCCTTTTCCTAATCTGGCACCATTTAGATAATAATCTGCCTTCCTGTTCTTGCCTCACATAACCTCACATTTATCCACATTATACTGCATCTGCCATGCATCTGCCCATTCATCCAACCTGTCCAAGTCACCCTGCAGCCTCATAGCATCCTCATCACAGCTCACACTGCCACCCAGCTTTGTGTAATCCACAAAATCGGATTCCTCGTTTAAATCGTTAATATATATTGTAAATAACTGGGGTCCCAGCACCGAGCCTTGCGACACCCCACCAGTCACTGCCTGCCATTCTGAAAAGGACCCGTTAATTCCTACTCTTTGCTTCCTGTCTGCCAACCAGTTCTCTATCCATGTCAATACCCTAGCCCCAATACCATGTGCTCTAATTTTGCCCACTAATCTCTTATGTGGGACCTTGTCAAAGGCTTTTTGATAGTCCAGGTACACCACATCCACTGGCTCCCCCTTATCCATTATACTTGTAACATCCTCAAAAAATTCCAGAAGATTAGTCAAGCATGATTTCTCCTTCGTAAACCCATGCCGATTTTGACCGATCCCATCACTGCTTTCCAAATGTGCTGCTATAACATCTTTAATAATCGACTCCAGCATCTTCCCCACTACCGATGCAAGGCTAACTGGTCTGTAATTTCCCATTTTCTCTCTCCCTCCTTTCTTAAAAAGTGGAGTTACATTGGCTACCCTCCAGTCCACAGGAACTGATCCAGAGTGGAGAGAACATTGGAAAATGCATCCACGATTTCTAGGGCCACCTCCTTGAGTACTCTGGGATGCAGACCATCAGGCCCTGGGGATTTATCTGGCTTCAGTCCCAACAGTTTACCTAACACCATTTCCTGACTAATGTGGATTCCCTTCACTTCCTTCCTCCCACTAGATCCTCGGTCCCCCAGTATTTCTGGGAGATTGTTTGTGTCTTCCTTAGTGAAGACAGAACCAAAATACTCATACTGAACGGACGTGGAGAGAATGTTTCCACTAGTGGGAGAGTCTAGGACTAGAGGTCACAGCCTCAGAATTAAAGGACGTTCCTTTAGGAAGGAGACGAGGAGGAATTTCTTTAGTCAGAGGGTGGTGAATCTGTGGAATTCTTTGCCACAGAAGGCTGTGGAGGCCAAGTCAGTGGATATTTTTAAGGCAGAGATAGATAGATTCTTGATTAGTACGGGTGTCAGGGGTTATGGGGAGAAGGCAGGAGAATGGGATTAGGAGGGAGAGATAGATCAGCCATGATTGAATGGCGGTGTAGACTTGATGGGCCAAATGGCCTAATTCTGCTCCTATCACTTTTGACATTATGAAAATGCTGGAGTAACTCAGCGGGACAGGCAGCATCTCTGGAGAGAAGGAATGGGTGACGTTTCAGGTCGAGACCCTTCTTTAGATATCATCGTCAGCTCCTCCCACTCTATCCTGGGCCTGGGCCACAGTGGGAGGCAGGGACTATCCCAACCATCTGTGGTACCAGGATGGAATCGTATCTCGCCTAATTCTTAAGAATTGAGCATAGAAGTTGGGCGGTCACGTTGCAATTATATAAGACGTTGGGGAGGCCGCATTTAGAGTACTGTGGAGGAAGGAACTGCAGATGCTGGTTTACATTGAAGATAGACACAAAATGCTGGAGTAACTCAGCGGGACAGGCAGCATCGCTGGAGAGAAGGAATGCATGGCGTTTCGGGTGGAGACGAAAGGAGAGGAGATAAGAGTGGCACGGTGGTGCAGCGGTAGAGTTGCTACCTTGCATCGCCAGAGACCCCGGTTCGATCCTGAGTACGGGCGCTCTCCGTATGGAGAATGTACGAAGTTCGTCCAGTCCACATCCTCTCCACGTCCTCTCTCAGTCTGAAGAAGGGTCTCGACCCGAAACGTCACCCATTCCTTCTCTCCTGAGATGCTGCCTGACCTGCTGAGTTACTCCAGCATTTTGTGAATAAATACCTTCGATTTGAACCAGCATCTGCAGTTATTTTCTTATACTATATATTATATATCCTTTCCACCTCCGTTCAGTACGAGTACTTTGGTTCTGTCTTCACGAAGGAAGACACAAACAATCTCTCAGAAAATACCTGGGGGACCGAGGATCTAGTGGGTGGGTGGAACTGAAGGGAATCCACATTAGTCAGGAAATGGTGTTAGGTAAACTGTTGGGACTGAAGGCAGATAAATCCTCAAGGCCTGAAAGTACAAAGTTCGTACATTGTTCCTATGAACTCGAAACTTCAACAGATCAAACAGTTTAACTTTTTTTTAAAAAGGCCTGTTTCCGGCTGTATATATATGATATGATATGATATGATAGTGAAGATGCTTTTAGTTAATGCTTTTTGTTTCACTCCTGCTGCACCAATTGTCTTGTTGCTGTTGACCTAGTTTGCTTGGAGAGGTGATGTCTATTTTGGAATTTGATAGTTCATGATGCAGTCACTTCCGGTTTATCGAGTGCCTGTGAAATGACTGGAAAACAAGTCATACAATGAAGTTTGTAGAAGCTCGTTAAGTGAACGCAAAAATACCGCAAGGGAAAGGTGAAAATAAAACACTTTGATAACTAATTCATCAGTGAAAATACATCAAGGTAGCATCTCTGCCATTAACAGAGGAAGTGAACCAACCCTGTATGATGGTGGACTCATAGGTTCATAAGTGATCGGGGCAGAATCAGGCCATTCGGCCCATCGTGTCTACTGCACCATTCCATCATGGCTGAAATATCTTTTCATAGAAACATAGAAACATAGAAAATAGGTGCAGGAGGAGGCCCTTCGGCCCTTCAAGTCAGCATCGCCATTCATTGTGATCATGGCTGATCATCCACAATCAATAACCCGTGCCTGCCTTCTCCCCATAAGCCTTGATTTCACTAGCCCCTAGAGTTCTATTTAAATCCATCCAGTGGTTTGGCCTCCACTGCCCTCTGTGGCAGAGAATTCCACAAATTCACAACTCTCTGGGTGAAAAAGTTCCATCTCACCTCAGTTTTAAATGGCCTCCCCTTTATTCTAAGACTGTGTGGCCCCTGGTTCTGGACTCGCCCAACGTTGGGAACATTTTTCCTCTCAACCCCATTCTCCTGCTTTCGTCTGAGACTCTGCCGCTGGTGGAAATATCCTCTCCACTTCCACTCTGTCCAGGCCTTTCGTTATTCATCCTGTAGCCGGTGTGATGAACATTTCTGTGAGCAGGAGAAAATGGCCGCTCGAACAGTCCTCACCTCTAATTCCCTTTGAAAGCATGGTCTTACTGACAATGAATTGGACAGCTATCCGATTCACCGACTGCGATGGTATCTGTGCACATTATCAATGCCCCTAATCAGCCATGAAACGGCAACTTGGACTTCATGAATTTATTGTCTAAGCGCAAAAATCAAAACTAAATAGTAACACCGGCCGCTCAGCCTCAACCAGGGAAGGAACGCACTGCTTAGCTTAGTTACGTTTAGAGATGCAGTGTGCAAACAAGCCCTTCGGCCCACCGAGTCCCGTGCCGACCAGCCATCGATGGCACACTAACACTGTCCCATACACACACACTCGGGCCAATTTACAATTTTACCGAGCCAATTAAGCAGCAAACCTGTACGTCCTTGGAGTATGGGAGGAAACCGGAGCACCCGGAGAAAACCCACGCAGGTCACAGGGAGAACGTACAAACTCAGTACAGACAGCGCCCGTAGTCGGGATCGAACCCGGGTCTCTGGCGCTGTGAGGCGGCAACTCTACCGCTGCGCCACCGTGCCGCCCTCAATACCTGACTCAGCTTTTCCCAAACTAACAACAAGCAAACAGCTGATGGATCGCGAATTGTCTGGATAGAGTGGATGTGGAGAGGATGTTTCCACTAGTGGGAGAGTCTAGGACCAGAGGGCACGGCCTCAGAATTAAAGGACGTACCTTTAGAAAGAAGATCAGGAAGAATTTCATTAGACAGAGGGTGGTAAATTCTTCGCCAGAGAAGGCTGTGGAGGACAAGCCAATGGATATTTGTAAGGCAGAGATTGACAAACACTTGATCAATAAGGTTGTCAGAGGTGATTGCACTGGAGAGCCATTGACTGTCCATAATCGGACTTTACTGGACCTTATCATGCATTAAACGTTATTCCCTTTATTATGTTTCTTCCCAGCTGTTATCAGGCAACTGAACCATCCCATGACCACCTAGAGACCCATTAGTCCCATCTACCTCATAGGTGACCCTCGAACTATCATTCAACAGACTTTACCTTGCACTAAACATTATTCCCTTTGTCCTGCACCTCTACACTGTAGATGGCTCGATTGTAATCGCGCGTTGTCTTTTCGCGGGCCGGATAGCACGCGACAAAAAGCTTTTTGTAATTGCGGCACAGTGGCACAGCGGTCAGGTTGCAGCCTGACGGCGTGGACTCGGTGGGCCGAAGGGCCTGTTTCTGTGCTGTATCTCCCAAACTAAACCAAACTAAACTAAACTAAAAGCTTTTCACTGTACAGTGGTTACGATGGACTTACGATGGGGTTACGTTCGGAGAAACCCATCGCAAACTGAAAATATCGTACGTCGAAATGCGTTGAACACGCGCGATCACGTGGCCAAAGCAAGCGGCGGCTCGCCACGGGTCACTGTCGTGTGCACCATCGCAAAGTCGAAATATCGTAAGTCGAAGCTTCACAACCTGGGGGGCACCTGTGCTTTGGTACACGTGACAATAAATTAAACTGAATTATATTTCGCTATTAAGTCCGCAGTGTGTTCTGCGGGCTACGTTATTGAATCATTTGCTGGGAAGAGTGACCGATCTTCCATTTTGTTTTGTTATTAAAATAGGAGGTATGAAACTCATTAAAATGTGCATATTTCATCAGCACACCTATCTCTTATTTAAGTCTACAGTCTGCTGCTCATTATAACGACAATGCCCGGAGTCGTGTAATACAGTGTGCTGTTTCCTGCACTTGTGGAAGTCTTCAATCTTGTTCTTGTTTTAAAAAAAAAAGGATCATTATTTCCTGAGCTACAAAATGTCCTGGTAATTATATCGCTGAGTTCTGGTAATGCAGGTAAATAGTGATAATTACCTCTCCTACGTAAAAGTGAATATGAAGAAAGACTTTGCACTCCTTTCACTTCGTTTATAATAAATAGTTTTAGTTTAGTTTAGAGATACACAGTGCGGAAACAGGCCCTTCGACCCACCGAGTCCGCGCCGCCCAGCGATCCACGCACACTAACAGCCTCCTACACACGCTAGAGGCAATTTACATTTATACCAAGCTAATTAACCTACAGCACGTTAACTGTATGTTTGTGTTGTCATTTGTGAGCGGAGCACCAAGGCACATTCCTTGTATATGCACATACTTGGCCAATAAACTTATTAATAACTACAGACCTGCACGTCTTTGGAGTGTGGGAGGAAACGGAAGATCTCGGAGAAAACCCACGCAGGTCACGGGGAGAACGTACAAACTCCGTACAGACAGCGCCCGTAGTCGGGATCGAACCCGGGTCTCTGGCGCTGTGTGGCAGCAACTCTACCGCTGCGCCACCGGGCTGACCTTAATTGAAGTTCTGCAGTGAAGTATCTATCAAGAGTACTGTTAATGGTAGAGTATGCTGAGCAGTAATAAAATCATTTGTAGGCTAACCCACAATACATCCATGGAGATTGATTTAAGACGTATTGTAATTACCGTGAAGGAAGTTTCATGGTGGAAAGTTGAATTGCAGAGTCGGTCTTTCTTTTTATCCATATAGGCCAGGTTCGGGGGGGATATGGACCAAACGTGGGCAGGTGGGACTAGTGTAGTGGGGACATGTTGGTCGGTGTGGGAAAGTTGGGCCGAAGGGCCTGTTTCCACGCTGTATCACTCTGTGGCTCTGGTTGAGTTCGGTTTAATTTATTGTCACGTGTATTGAGGTACAGTGAAAAGCCTCCTAACCAGTCAGCGGAAAGACAATACGCGATTGCAATCGAGCCATTGACAGTGTCCAGATACAGGATAAAGGGAATAACTGTTCTCAGCTGACAATAGACAATAGACAATAGACAATAGACAATAGGTGCAGGAGTAGGCCATTCGGCCCTTCAAGCCAACACCACCATTCAATGTGATCATGGCTGATTATTCTCAATCAGTACCCCGTTCCTGCCTTCTCCCCATACCCCCTGACTCCGCTATCCTTAAGAGCTCTATCTAGCTCTCTCGAATGCATTCAGAGAATTGGCCTCCACTGCCTTCTGAGGCAGGGAATTCCACAGATTCACAACTCTCTGACTGAAAAAGTTTTTCCTCATCTCAGTTCTAAATGGCCTACTCCTTATTCTTAAACTGTGGCCCCTTGTTCTGGACTCCCCCAACATTGGGAACATGTTTCCTGCCTCTAACGTGTCCAACCCCTTATACGTTTCGATAGGATCTCCTCTCATCCTTCTAAATTCCAGTGTATACAAGCCTAATCGCTCCGGTCTTTCAAGATATGACAGTCCAGCCATTCCGGGAATTAACCTAGTAAACCTACGTTGCACGTCCTCAATAGCAAGAATTGAGGAAGGGTCTCAACCTGAAACGTCACCAATTCCTTCTCTCCAGAGATGCTGCCTGTCCCGCTGAGTTACTCCGGCACTCTATCCTTATCCAATTTAAACCAGCATCTGTAGTTCCTTCCTAAACTTTACTGGTCTATATTTTCTCTTCGATATCGAGCTTCTCATATGACCAGCTCCCAATTGTGTATGTGGAGTGTGAAGATTTTTCTGCCGTTTTCTCTCACCTATTATAATCATTTTGAAGTAAAAATCATTGTAGTGTTTAATATTTAAGGTATATTATTATAAATATGAAACACTACAATGATTTTTACTTCAAAATGATTCTTATCCAATTCGATAAATATTCTAGAAACTTACTAGTTATTATTATTCATTATTCTAGAAATGAATAACAAAAGCCAGTGCAAACCTAATTTTCAATGAGAACACAGTGATAAATTCATAGAGCACAACAATATCACAACGTATATCGAATTATCTTAAAAAATTGTTGTAAGGCATATGAAAAATGTAAACACTGCAAAGCAAGCTTAAGGGCAATTTAACTTCCCTGAAGATAGTCAGGTGACAATCTGCAGAGAAATTTCATGCATTAATATTTTCTTTCAGTCTCCATGGATGTGGTTGTACAGTTAAAGAATCTTTAGTTTAGTTTTAGAGACACAGCGTGGAAACAGGCCCTTCAGCCCACCGAGTCCGTGCCGACCAGCACACTAACACTATCCTACACACACTAGGGACAATTTACAATGTTTAACGAAGCCAATCAACCTACAAACCTGTACGTCTTCGGAGTGCGGGAGGAAACCGGAGCGCCAGAGACCCGGGTTCGATCCTGACCACGGGTGCTGTCTGTAGCGGAGTTTGCACGTTCTCCCCCGTGACCGCGTGGGTTTTCTCCAGGAGCTCCGGTTTCCTCCCACACTCCAAAGACGTGCAGGTTTGTAGGTTATTTGGCTTCGGTAAAGATTATATATTGCCCCTAGTGTGTGTCGGATAGCGCTAGCGTGCGGGGATCGCTGGTCGGCGTGGACCCGGTGGGCCGAAGGGCCTGTTTCCGTGCTGTTTCTCCAAACTGAACTAAACTAAATCAGAAGATGGACTGGATAGCGTGGGGGTGATTAAGCATGCCATCATTTACTAGCTTCTCTTTGATATGCAAATATTTGGAGCTGTCAGACTGCTTGAAATAGTTGTTAATATATGCATGAGATATATGAGTCCAAATCTCTCTTCTTTAAGAAAGGGTATGTTTTAAATAATGAAAGAGAACAAAAGCCGAGCTTACAATAATTACACTTGGGTCATCAGTTTGACATAATTATATAAAGGTTGTATTGTGATATTAGAATATATTACACAACTCAAACCAAGTTCTTTTGTCCCGCGGGTTTGACTTTAGTTTAGTTTAGTTTTAGAGATACAGCATGGAAACAGACCCTTCGGCCCGCCGAGTTTGTGCCGACCATACACTAGGACTATCCACCAATGATCACCCCATACACTAGGACTATCCACCAGCGATCACCCCATACACTAGGACTATCCACCAGCGATCACCCCATACACTAGGATTATCCACCAGCGATCACCCCATACACTAGGATTATCCACCAGCGATCACCCCATACACTAGGACTATCCAACACACTAGGGACAATTTACAGAAGCCAAATAAGCTACAAACCTGTATGTCTTTGGACAGCAGGTGGGACTAGTGTAGGTTGGGCATGTTGGTCGGTGTGGACACGTTGGGATGAAGGGCTTGTTTCCACGCTGTATGGCTCTAAGACTCCATAACCTGAGACGTTGCCAATCTATGTCCTGTGTGCGAAGATAGACGCAAAAAGGAACGGGTAACGTTCTGGGTCGAGACCCTTCAGACTTCGGAGACATCAGGCATTCAGACCTGAAACGTCACCCATTCCTTCCCTCCCGAGATGCTGCCTGTCCCACTGAGTTACTCCAGCATTTTGTGCCTATCTTTGGTGTAAACCGGCATCTGCAGTTCCATCCTAAATATTAATTGAGGTTATTTTCTTATTTCATACATGGACCCGACTGATTTATAATTCCTATTTTCTAGTTTACCACGATTGTATGTGTAAAGTGCACTCCTCTAATGGAGAGGACAAAATGGAAAGCTTTGACTTGAGCCGGTGTAATGAGCCGGATTTGACAAGAGAACTCAAGGCAAAGGAGCCATTAGGAGGTAGTGACCATAATATGATAAGTTTTAATCTGCAATTTGAGAGGGAGAAGTGAAAATCGGAAGTGTCAGTATTGCAGTTGAGCAAGGGGGACTATGGAGGCAAGAGGGAGGAGCTGGCCAAAGTTGACTGAAAAGGGTCCCTAGCTGGGATGACGGTGGAACAGCAATGGCAGGAATTTCTGGGAATACTCCAGAAGGTGCAAGATCGTTTCATTCCAAAGAGGAAGAAAGATTCCAAGGGGAGTGAGAGGCAACCGTGGCTGACAAGGGAAGTCAAGGACAGTATAAAAATAAAAGAGAAAACGTATAACATAGCAAAGAGGAACGGGAAGCTCATTTGAGGAAGGACATTCTTGCTTTTGAGGGAGTGCTGCGTAGGTTCACGAGGTTAATTCCCAGGATGGCGGGACTGTGATGAAAGAATGGAGCGATTGGGCTTGTATTCACTGGAATTTAGAAGGATGAGAGGGGATCTTATAGAAACATATAACATTATTAAGGTATTGGACAGGCTAGATGCAGGAAACATGTTCCCGATGTTGGGGGGGTCCAGAACCAGGGGCCACATTTTAAGAATAAGGGGTAGGCCATTTAGAACGGAGATGAGGAAAAACTTTTTCAGTCAGAGTGTTGTAAATCTGTGGAATTCTCTGCACAGAAGGCAGTGGAGGCCAAGTCTCTGAATGCATTCAAGAGAGAGATAGATAGAGCTCTTAAGGATAGCGGAGTCAGGGGGTATGGGGAGAAAGCAGGAACGGGGTACTGATTGAGAATGATCAGCCATGATCAGATTGAATGGTGGTGCGGGCTCGAAGGGCCGAATGGCCTCCTCCTGCACCTATTGTCTATTGTCTATTGTCTATAAGGCATGAACGGGGTACTGATTGTGGATAGACAATAGACAATAGACAATAGACAATAAACAATAGGTGCAGAAAGAGGCAATTCAGCCCTTCGAGCCAGCACCGCCATTCAATGTGATCATGGCTGATCATTCTCAATCAGTACCCCGTTCCTGTCTTTTCCCCATACCCCCTGACTCCGCTATCAGCCATGATCACATTGAATGGCGGCGCTGGCTCGAAGGACCGAATGGCCTCCTCCTGCACCTACTGTTTATGTATCTATGTATCTATGTATGATATTCAACTGCAAACATTTTTCTATTCATAAGAAAGAACTTTATTAAAGATGACTTTTCAACAAAGGCAACACTTCACCATAGTTTAAGAATACCCTCACCTGGCCTTCGTAATTCAAAACATGGTTGGCAAATGTTTTGAAAAGACCTCATAGCAATGTAACTTCTGCTCTGCTTTGCAAAGGTCCCTTCTGTACGTTTTCCAACTGAGATGCTCAGAGTGGCGGAAGCTGAAGATTACCATTAAAAATGCCTTTTACTGTAAATTGCAGCGGTTCTTACAAAATCCTTCTGTGAGATTTCCTGGAATAGCTTGACATTTATTCTAAATAAAGGGTTAAAGATTGTTTTTGCCCAGAAAACAAAATGTCCAATTGTTCATGTCAGGAGGGTCATTCTCATGCTCTCTATCCCAAGGGCAGATCTACAATGATGCATTTCACAATTCCCACTGCATGTGCTCGGCAAGGCCAGCAGCACTGCGTATTTCAGTCTGAAGAAGGGTCTCGACCCGAAACGTCGCCCATTCCTTCTCTCCCGAGGTGCTGCCTGTCCTGCTGAGTTACTCCAGCGTTTTGTGAATAAATACCTGTGTATTTCATCTGCTCCGCTGCGAGATCTCATCAAGGTACGCCTACTGTGAAGAAGTAACACCTGTAACACCCACTCCCCTGACTCACCTGACCTGTAGGAAGGAACTGCAGATGCTGGTTCACACCAAAGATAGATGCACACAAAATGCTGGAGTAACTCAGCGGGACAGGCAGCATCTCTGGAGAAAAAGGTGTAGGCGATGAGCCGAAACATCTCCAGAGATGCTGCCTGTCCCGCTGAGTTACTCCAGCATTTTGCCTCTACTTTCAGCATAATCAAGGACGAGTCGTACCCCAGCAGAGAAATTCCTCTGTTACCGAATTGAAGTGTGACTCTCTTTTCAATTACTTGGCATTAAACCAAACTCCCTTCCATCGGCTCCATCTACACCTCACGCTGCCTCGGCAAGGCCAGCAGCCCAGACCATCACGCAAACCAACCTCCCTTCCATTGACTCCATCTACACCTCATGCTGCCTCGGCAAGGCCAGCAGCATAATCAAGGACCAGTCTCACCCCGGCCACTCCCTCTTCTCCCCTCTCCCATCGGGCAATGTATAGATGTGAGAAAGTGCACGCCTCCAGATTCAGCGACAGGGAGTCTGAAGGAGGGTTTCGACCCAAAACATCACCCATTCCTTCTATCCAGAAATGCTGCCTGTCTCGTTGGGTTATTCCAGCATTTTGTGTCTATCTACGATTTCTTCCCAGCTGTTATCAGGAACCGATCCATCCTCCCACAACCAGGTAGCAGTGCCGAACTACTATCCACCTCATTTGGAGACCCCACCCCCCCCACTATCTTTGATCGGACTTTACTGGCTTCACCTTGCACTCAACGTTATTCCCTTATCATGTATCTGTACACTGTGGACATCTCGATTGTAATCGTGTGTTGTCTTTCCGCTACTGGTTAGTACACAACAAAAAGCTTTTCCCTCTACCTCAGTAACGTGACAATAAACGGAACTAAGTTTTAAAAGAGAAATAATGGAAAATGGCTTCCTTAAAATCATTATCATCTTCAGAAAAATATACTGTACTTTGGCAGTTAATACGACACTCAAAAATGAGAATGTTTCCAGGACAAGAGGGCGTGAGCTTTAGGGAGAGGTTGAGCAGGCTGGGTCTCTATTCCATGGAGCGCAGGAGGATGAGGGGTGATCTTATAGAGGTATACAAAATCATGAGAGGAATAGATCGGGTAGACGCACAGAGTCTCTTGCCCAGAGTAGGGGAATCGGGAACCAGAGGACATAGGTTTAAGGTGAAGGGGAAAAGATTTAATAGGAATCTGAGGGGTAACCTTTTCACATAAAGGGTGGTGGGTGTATGGAACAAGCTGCCAGAGGAGGTAGTTGAGGCAGGGACAATCCCAGGGTTTAATAAACAGTTGGACAGGTACATGGAAAGGACAGGTTTGGAGGGATATGGACCAAGCGCAGGCAGGTGGGACTAGTGTAGCTGGGACATGTTGGCCGGTGCAGGCAAGTTGGGCCGAAGGGCCTGTTTCCACGCTGTATCACTCTATGACTTTGACTATGAAAATAAGTCCAAATGGCCAACTGATTGGAAATCTAATATTGAGCTCTGTTTGCTCATTCTGCAGCCTTGTTGTCATTATAAGTGCAATAGTTCTGCAGATCTTCAGAGAGATGAAGATGTGTGGAGAAATACTATTTCAGGTTCCTACTTCGGTAGAGTGTGCAAGGTTTTATTATTTTGCTTCGATGTTTGAGATATGAGAAATAATATGAAAAGTGCTTTTCCTTTCTCAATATTTAGATAGTGTTTTTTAAGAGTTGGGCAAATGGTCTAATAAAGGGAAGTGTAGAATACTCAAAACAGTTCTATTTGCCACCATATTTAAAGCATAAAGGATTGGATTCTCTGCGCGTTTTCTCACAAAAGTAAATGGAATAGGTCATGTTTTCAGGCACCTATTTTTAACAAACCATAGCTGGGAGCAAATTGGTGAGCGAATGTGATAAAGGAATTTGTGCAGGAAGGAACTGCAGATGCCAGTTTACACCGGAGACAGACACAAAGTGCTGGAGTAACTCAGCGGGACAGGCAGCATCTCTGGAGAGAAGGAATGGGTGAAACTTCGGGTCAAAACTCTTCCTCAGGTTATGGATTATGGGTGTGTGAGAATGAAAGGGAGGAATGCAGGATCTGGAGAAGGGTCTCGACCGGAAAGGTCACCTATTTCTTCGCTCCAGAGATGCTGCCTGTCCCCGCTGAGTTACTCCAGCACTTACACCTTGTCCCCCCTTGCGGGGACTGTGTGGGTCGGTCGGGGACGAGCTGTCTGTCCGTGGGTGCGGGGGGAAGAGAGTGGAAGTTTTGTTGCCTCCATCACAGTGAGGGGGTGTTTGGAGTCACTGTGATGGACGTTTGTGTTGGGGCCATGTGTCTTGTGTTCGTTTTTTCTATGGCTGCTATGTAGTTTCGTTCGGTACTTCGGTACCGAATGACAAATAAAGCTCTGTTATATCTGTTATATCTGTTATCAGCACCTGCAGTTCCTTTTTGCACAGAGTACCCAAGACCCATTCTCCAGCACTTGGCCAACAATTGTCTATCCTGCCTCGGGCAGTTGGTTTATTTAAACCTGTGGTTTAAGGAAACCTTTCGGGTGGAGACCCTTCCTTCTCCACCTGAAACGTTGCCACCATTCCTTCCTCGGAGATGCTGCCTGACCGTGTCTCTCCCCGCTGAGTTACTCCAGCTTTTGTCTCTATCTTTCGGTGTAAACCAGCATCTGCAGTTCCTTCCCTGCACGTTGAATAAACCTGTCCCACTTCGAAGATAAGACACAAAATGCTGGAGTAACTCAGCGGGACAGGCAGCATCCCTGGAGAGAAGGAATGGGAGATGTTTCCGGTCGAGACTCTTCTTCAGACTGAGAGTCAGGGGAGAGGGAGACACAGAGATAAGGAAGGGCAGGGTGTGAAAATGAGACATCAAAGGGGGTGAGGGTCAAGGAAAATGTAGAATTGTAAGCTCGGAGAAGGTGACAACGAAGCAAACCGAGATAAAATGTAATCAGGGACAGTCAGACTGGTCAGAGAACTAAGGGGGGGAGGGATGGAGAAAGAGGGAAAGCAAGGGTTACTTGAAGTTAGAGAAGTCTATGTTCATACCGCTGGGGTGTAAGCTGCCCAAGCAAATTATGAGAGAAGGAATGGGTGATGTTTCGGATCCAGACCCTTCTTCAGTCTGAAGAAGGGTCTCGACCCGAAACGTCACCCATTCCTTCTCTCCTGAGATGCTGCCTGACCCGCTGAGTTACTCCAGCATTTTGTGAAATAAATACCGTCGATTTGTACCAGCATCTGCAGTTATTTTCTTACACAAGCAAATTATGAGCTGCTGTTCGTCCAATTTGCACTGGCCCTCACTGACAATGGAGGAGGCCCAGGACAGAAAGGTCAGTGTGGGAGTGGGAGGGGCAGTTAAAGTGTTTGGCAACCGGCTAAACAAAGAAATTATATCTCGCATGGAACGAGCTGCCAGAGGAGGTAGTTGAGGCAGGGGCTGTGGTGACGTTTATGAAGCAGTTAGACAGGTACGTGGGTAGGGCAGGTTTAGAGGGATATGGGCGAAACGCAGGAAGGTGGGACTAGTGTAGCTGGGACACGTTGGTCGGTGTGGGCAAGTTGGGCCGGAGGGCCTGTTTCCACGCTGTATCACTCTGTGAATCTATGACTCTATCTTACTGTTATTGAGTTTTCTAATCAATCCAAAAAGGGTGAAAGGAAATTAAGAAATACAGGCTCATGTTGAAGATTACGAGGCAAGGTTTTAATATCCTGCAGTATGATTCAGGCTCGACATCGACTTGAGCTGATTTAAGTGATGGGGCTGTCCCATTACAAACGCACAGAGTGCTGGTGTAGTTCAGCGGGTCAGGCAGCGTCTGTGACCCCACCCCACCCCACTCCACCCCACCCCACCCTACCCAACCCCACCCCACCCCACCCCACCCCACCCCACCCCACCCCACCCCACCCCACCCCACCCCACTCCACCCCACCTCACCCCACCCCACCCCACTCCACCCCACCCCACTCCACCCCACCCCACCCCACTCCACCCACCCCACCCCACCCCACCCCACTCCACCCCACTCCACTCCACCCCACCCCACCCCACCCCACCCCACCCCACCCCACTCCACCCCACTCCACACCACTCCACTCCACCCCACCCCACCCCACTCCACTCCACCCCACCCCACTCCACCCCACCCCACTCCACCCCACCCCACCCCACTCCACCCCACCCCACCCCACCCCACCCCACTCCACCCCACCCCACCCCACCCCACTCCACTCCACCCCACCCCACCCCACTCCACCCCACCCCACCCCACCCCACCCCACCCCACCCCACCTCACTCCACCCCACCCCACCCCACCCCACCCCACCCCACCCCACCCCACCCCACCTCACTCCACCCCACCCCACCCCACCCCACCCCACTCCACCCCACTCCACCCCACCCCACCCCACTCCACTCCACCCCACCCCACCCCACCCCACTCCACCCCACCCCACCCCACCCCACTCCACTCCACTCCACCCCACCCCACCCCACCCCACCCCACCCCACTCCACCCCACCCCACTCCACCCCACCCCACCCCACCCCACCCCACTCCACCCCACTCCACCCCACCCCACCTCACCCCACTCCACCCCACCCCACCCCACCCCACCCCACCCCACCCCACCCCACCCCACCTCACTCCACCCCACCCCACCCCACCCCACCCCACTCCACCCCACTCCACCCCACCCCACTCCACTCCACCCCACCCCACCCCACCCCACTCCACCCCACCCCACCCCACCCCACTCCACTCCACCCCACCCCACCCCACTCCACTCCACCCCACCCCACCCCACTCCACCCCACCCCACTCCACCCCACTCCACCCCACCCCACCCCACCCCACTCCACTCCACCCCACCCCACCCCACCCCACCCCACCCCACCCCACTCCATACTTTCAGTCTGAAGAAGGGTTCCGACCCGAAATGTCACCCGTCCTTTTTCTGCAGAGATGTTGCCTGACCTGCTGTGTTACTCCAGCAATGTGTGTCCATCTGTCCAAGGCAGTTCTTGCACATCTCTAACGGAGAGCAGGGCGCACAGACAAGGCAATTCTGATTTCCTCCCATTCATTGCAGTGGATGTAAATGAACGGATGGCTCTCCCCAGGATTCCCTGAGATACCCAGATGCCAGCTGAGGGTTTGAATGCCAATAAATTACACTTGTGAAATCGTCCCTCCCTTGTGTCCCTCTCTCCTGCAATCTTCAGCTGCTCTTCCCGGCAATAGGTTAATGTGTAATTCATTTACACTGAGCTCTGCGGCGTTCCTGACCCCCAGGTGTCTCTTGTTTAGAGATACAGTGCGGAAACAGGCCCTTTTGGCCCACCGGGTCCGCGCCGACCAGCGATCCCCGCACACATTAACACTGTCTGAAGAAGGGTCTCGACCCGAAACGTCACCCATTCCTTCTCTCCTGAGATGCTGCCTGACCTGCTGAGTTACTCCAGCATTTTGTGAATAAATACCTTCGATTTGTACCAGCATCTGCAGTTATTTCCTTATATTAACACTATCCTATACCCACTAGGGACAATTTTATTACATTTGCCAAGCCAATTAACCTACAAACCTGTACGTCTTTGGAGGTCACGGGGAGAACGTACAAACTCCGTACAGGCGGCGCCCGTAGTCGGAATCGAACCCGGGTCTCCGGCGCTGCATTCGCTGTAAGGCAGCAACTCTGCCGCTGCGCCACTGTGCCGCCCTGTGCAGGAAGGAACTGCAGATGCTGGTTTAAATCAAAAGATAGACACAAAATGCTGGAGTAACTCAGCGGGACAGGCAGCATCTCTTGAAAGAAGGAATGGGTGAAGTTTTGTACTTTTCCTTGATCTCCGTCTGCTTTGATCTGTGGTTTTCACACCTTACTCTGCCATATCTCCAGTTTCCCTGTCCCCCTAACTCTCAGTCTGAAGAAGGGTCTCGACCCGAAGCGTCACCCATTCCTTCTCTCCAGACATGCTGCCTGTCCCGCTGAGTTGCTCCAGTATTTTGTACCTATCTCCAGGTGTCTCTTATTCACTATGTGTGTGTGGGCTTCTATATATAAATAATTTCACTTCACCATTACAGAAACACACTCTTCACCAAATACGATGATATCCTCACAAAACACTTGTTGGGCGGCACGGTGGCACAGTGGTAGAGTTGCTGCCTCACAGCGCCAGAGACCCCGGTTCGATCCCGACTCCCGGTGCTGTCAGTACGGAGTTAGTATGTTCTCCCCGTGACCTGCGTGGGATTTCTCCGAGATTTCCGTGTTCCTCCCACACTCCAAAGACATGCAGGTTTGTAGGTTAATCGGCTTGGTACGATTGGAGATAGTCTGCTCAAACATAGTCCGAGAGTCTCCAATGAGGTAGATAGTAGTTCAGCACTGCTCTCTGGTTGTGGTGGGATGGTTCAGTTGCCTGATAACAGCTGGGAAGAAACTGTCCCTGAATCTGGAGGTGTGCGTTTTCACACTACTGTACGTTTTGCCCGATGGGAGAGGGGAGAAGAGGGAGTGGCCGGGGTGGGACTGGTCCTTGATTATGCTGCTGGCCTTGCCGAGGCAGCGTGAGGTGTAGATGGAGGCGATGGAAGGGAGGTTGGTTAAATGCCAAGTAATTGAAAAGAGAGTCACACTTCAGTTTGGTAACAGAGGAATTTCTTCTAAAAATACTGATTGGTCATATGGCTTAATTTCAGATGGTATTTTTAAGCATTATATTGCATGTAAGAGGGAAATGTTGCCGTTATGAATACATTTTCCTCCCACGTCCAACATTAAATTCGCAGATGCACATATCACTGGTTGTGTGATTTTCTCAACGGACCTCAGCATGCCAGGTGCTTGAAGCAGTGAGTAGACCTTTGAATAACAGATGTGTCATGAATACAATGCTCCAAGTTAGTTTGTTTAAGCGAAGTTTAGTTTAGTTTAGAGATACAGCGCGGAAACAGGCCCTTCGGCCCACTGAGTCCGTGCCGACCGGCGATCCCCGCACACTAACACTATCCTACACACACGAGGGACAATTTTACATTTACAACAAGCCAATCAGCCCACAAACCTGCACGTCTTTGGAGTGTGGGAGGAAACCGAAGATCTCGGAGAAAACCCACGCAGGTCACGGGGAGAACGTACAAACTCGGGTGCAGACAAGCCCCCCTCAGTCAGGATCAAACCCGGGTCTCTGGCGCTGTAAGGCAGTAGCTCTATCGCTGCGCCATCCTGTCACGTGAAGTGTAATACTGTGGCACTGAACTACATTACCTTTGATTTTTCATTACATTGCAATGGTGTTACAGTGAACTTACTGAACCTTAGACAGGTTGACTACACAGTATAGAACTCAATTGTTGAATGAACACGTTATTGTCACATATGACAGGTCACAGTGAAGTTCTTTGCTTGCACACCCAAGGTATGCAAATAGTCACCACCTAAAGGGCGCTAACAAAGTTACAAAGTATCCTGCATCAGGTCAATAGACAATAGACAATAGGTGCAGGAGTAGGCCATTCGGCCCTTCGAGCCAGCACCACCATTCAATGTGATCATGGCTGATCATTCTCAATCAGTACCCCGTTCCTGCCTTCTCCCCATACCCCCTGACTCCGCTATCCTTAAGAGCTCTATCTAGCTCTCTCTTGAATGTGCCCCTTAGTACTCCGTACACCACCGTACGCAAACCTGCAGAAACATCAGCACACCTCTATCCACGCCTTTCACTATTTGGTAAGTTTCAATGAGGTCCCCCGTCACGATTGTACCATCAGCAGGGAGGGATTACAATCCAGCCATTTACAGTGTATAGATACAGTGTGTAAATAGGAGTGCTGTCTGTACAGAGTTTGTCCGTTCTTTCTGTGACACGCGTGGGTTTTCTCCGGGTGCTCCGGTTTGCAGATGTCCAGGTTTGTAGGTTAATCAGCTCTCTGTGAATTGTTCCTCGGGTGTAGGGAAGTGGAAGTAGGATAACATCGAACTGGTGTGAACGTGTGACCGATGGTGGGCACGGACTCGGTGGGCCGATGATAAGGGAATAACGTTCAGTGCAAGGTAAAGGCAGTAAAGTCCGGTCAAGGATAGTCCGAGGGTCACCAATGAGGTAGATAGACACAAAATGGTGGAGTCACTCAGCGGGACAGGCAGCATCTCTGGAGGGAAGGAATGGGTGATGCTTCAGATCGAGACCCTTCTTCAGACTGAGAGTCAGGGGAGAGGGAAACTGGAGATGAAGAAAGATAAGGTGTGAAAACGAGACATCAATAATCAATAGTCAATAGTCAATCCATTTGTCACATAAATGTGCAGCGAAATGAAAAATTACCCGCAGTTCAACAATAAGACCAATAAGAATAATCAATAAAAATGCAATAACACATACAATCATAACCAACACCAAACAAAAGAAACATCCATCACAGTGAATCTCCTCCAGTCACCTCCTCACTGTGATGGAAGGCCAGAATGTCTTTTTCTCTTCCCCTGCCGTCTTCTCCGGCAGTCAGCTGAAAGATGACTTTGATGGAAAATGAGGAATAGATCATTGTTAGCTAGGGGGTTGGTGACAACAAAGGGAACAGAGATCAAATGTAATCGGGGGCAGTCAGACTGGTCGGAGAACTGGGAAGGGGGGAAGGATGGAGAGAGCGGGAAAGCAAGGGTTAGTGAAGATAGAGAAGTCAATATTCATGCCGCTGGGGTATAAGCTGCCCAAGTGGAATATGGACTGCTCTCGAGTTGTGGTAGGATGATTCAGTTGCAATTTGCAATTTAGCCGGATATATTTTGGTATTGTGCCCTTGAAATGTTAAAATAGACAAATTATTCGATGATACCAGGGCAACATGCCAATGAGTTAAAAATGCACTGGAATCAAGAGCAAAGCATGGTAATTGGAGGCTCCCTGTGTGTTGCTTCACAAACAAATCTGAAATGTATCGTGCTGTTCCCCCCCCCTGCGAAACAAATCTTCAACGAGATATAAAGTACCTAAAGTATACTTGCACATTGGAGACTGACACAAAATGCCGGAGTAACTCAGCGGGTCAGGCAGCATCTCTGGAGAGAAGGAATGGGTGACGTTTCGGGTCGAGACCCTTCTTCAGACTGACCTTGTACATTGGAGTTAGTCATTAAACAAGGGGGCAGCACCAGAGAACCGGGTTCAATCTTGACTCATTTATGATTGGAATAAGATATTGTCAATAAGACACTAAACAGTATAAGAAGATAACTGCAGATGCTGGTACAAATCGAAGGTATTTATTCACAAAATGCTGGAGCAACTCAGCGGGTCAGGCAGCATCTCGGGAGAGAAGGAATGGGTGATGTTTCGGGTCGAGACCCTTCTTCAGACATGAAGAAGGGTCTCGACCCGAAACGTCACCCATTCCTTCTCTCCTGAGATGCTGCCTGACCTGTTGAGTTACTCCAGCAATTTGTGAACAGACACTAAACAGAATTTGCATGATCGGACAGAAATGTACAGTTATCTCTATGAATCCCGGTACATATTTTGTGCTAATTAGCTTTCATCGGGAGTTTTAGTTTAGTCTAAAGATACTGCATGGAAACAGGCCCATGGGCCCACCGAGTCCGTGCCCACCATCGATCACCTGTTCACAGCAGTTCTATGTTATCCTACTTCCACTTCCCTACACACCAGGGACAATTTACAAAGGGCTGATTAACTGACAAACCCGCATGTCCGCAAACCGGAGCACCCGGAGAAAACCCACGCGGGTCACGGGGAGAACGGACAAACTCCTTACAGACAGCACCCGTAGTCAGGATGGAACCCGGGTCTCTGGCGCTGTGAGGCAGCGACTCTACCAGTTAGGTTTTAATACGTCTTCCTGTCATAACTCATTTAGAGTTAGTGTCACTAGAGTCGCTGCCTCACGGCGCCAGAGACCCGGGTTCCATCCTGACCACAGGTGCTCTCTCTACGGAATTTGCACGTTCTCCCCGTGACCTGCGTGGGTTTTCTCCGGGTGCTCCGGTTTCCTCCCACGCTCCAACGATGTTCAGGTTTCTAGGTTAATGGCGGGGTAGACTCGATGAGCCAAATGGCCTAATTCTGCACCTAGAACTCATTAGCTTGGGAACTCAGCACGCAACAAAAGCCTCGGTACACGTGACAACGAACTAAACTCAAACTCAATTCTGCTCCTCTGCCATAGCTCCTATGCTAAAACTACACAGCATCGAATTGCAAAGGGAAACCTAACAACCTGTCTAATTTGCAAGCGATGGTCTCAATCTCTGCGGGACTTCACAAGCACTGTGAGGTGACCTTTTCTGCAGCATCAACATTACTTAAAGCCGCCAAAGCAACTTGTAAGCACGCGTGGTTAAAAATACATAAACTGAGAAGAGTTGGGGCGATTTGGCCCGGGTGTTAATTCGACAGCAGGTGATGTTGTGGATTGCAGTGATAGCCAGCCAGCATCTCTGTAGTTGGATGCAGTACCTGTAGCAGCAAGGCAGCGTGAAAACGAGGCAGCAGGACTGAACCCTAGGGTGATCATCCCTAGTTGTGGCCTTCTAGGTCCTGCATCAGCACAAGTGCAGGGCGGCACGGTGGCGCAGCGGTAGAGTGGCTGCCTCACAGCGCCTGAGACCCGGGTTCGATCCCGTCTACGGGCGCTGTCTGTACGGAGTTTGCACGTTCTCCCCGTGACCTGCGTGGGATTCCTCTGGGATTTTTAGATTTTTTAGATTTAGAGACACAGCGCAGAAACAGGCCCTTCGGCCCACCGGGTCCGCGCCGCCCAGCGATCCCCGCACACTGACACTATTCCTACACACACTAGGGACAATTTTTACATTTGCCCAGCCAATGAACCTACATACCTGCACGTCTTTGGAGTGTGGGAGGAAACCGAAGATCTCGGAGAAAACCCACGCAGGTCATGGGGAGAACGTACAAACTCCGTACAGACGGCGCCCGTAGTCAGGATCGAACCCGAGTCTCCGGCGCTGCATTCGCCGTAAGGCAGAAACTCCGCCACTGCGCCACCGTGCCGCACTTAAATCTCCGGTTTCCTCCCACACTCCAAAGACGTGCAGGTTTGTAGGTTAATTGGCTGGGCATAAGCGTAAAATTGTCCCTAGTGTGTGTGTAGGGTAGTGTTAACATGCGGGGATCGCTGGTCGGCGCAGACTCGGTGGGCCGAAGGGCCAGTTTCTGCACTGTAACTCTAAACTAAACTAATTTAAACTGAACAAAGTCTACTCCGCCATTCAATCATGGCTGATCTATCTTTCCCTCCCGACCCCGTTCTCCTGCCTTCTCCCCGTAACCCCTGACACCCGTACTAATCAAGAACCTGTCAATCTCCACCTTAAAAAATATCCTTGGCATCCACAGCCGTCTGTGGCAATGAATTCCACAGATTCACCACCCTCTGGCTAAAGAAATTCCTCCTCATCTCCTGCCTAAAGGAACGTCCTTTTATTCTGAGGCTGTGACCTCTGGTCCTAGACTCTCCCACTGGTGGAAATATCCACTCTATCCAAGCTCAGTCCGCCTTAACTAACCTGAACTCCCGGTGGCTGAGCACTTCAACTCCCCCTCCCACTGCCAGTCTGACGTTTCTGTCATGGGCCTCCTCCAGTGCCATTGTGAGGCACCGGAAATTGGAGGAACAGCACCTCATATTTTGCCTTGGCAGCTTGCAGCCCAGCGGTATGTACATTGACTTCTCCAACTTTAGATAGTTCCTCTGTCCCTCTCTTCCCCTCCCCCTTCCCAGTTCTCCCTCTATCTTTCTGTATCCACCTATATCCTTCCTTTGTCCCGCGTCATATCATATCATATCATATCATATCATATCATATCATATCATATCATATCATATCATATCATATCATATCATATCATATCATATCATATATCTACAGCCGGAAACAGGCCTTTTCGGCCCTCCAAGTCCGTGCCGCCCAGTGATCCCCGTACATTAACACTATCCTACACCCACTAGGGACAATTTTTACATTTACCCAGCCAATTAACCTACATACCTTGACATCAGTCTGAAGAAGGGTCTCGACCCGAAACGTCACCCATTCCTTCTCTCCAGAGATGCTGCCTGACCTGCTGAGTTACTCCAGCATTTTGTGAAATAAATACCTTCGATTTGTACCAGCACCTGAAATTATTTTCTGACTCTATCCAAGCTTGTGTTTTGTAACTCTGAGAAACATAGAAACATAGAAACATAGAAAATAGGTGCAGGAGTAGGCCATTCTGCCCTTCGAGCCAGCACCGACATTCAATATGATCATGGCTGATCATCCACAATCAGTACCCCGTTCCTGCTTTCTCCCCATATCCCTTGATTCCGTTAGCCCTAAGAGCTATATCGAACTCTCCCTTGAAAACATGGAATTGGCCTCCACTGCCTTCTGTGACAGAGAATTCCACAGATTCACAACTCTCTGGGTGAAAAAGGTTTTTTCTCGCCTCAGTCCTAAATGGCCTACCCCTTATTCTTAAACTGTGTGACCGTCTGGTTCTGGACTCCCACGACATGGGGAACATTTTTCCTGCATCTAGCCTGTCCAACCCTTGAAGAATTGTATATGTTTCTGTAAGATGCCCTCTCACCCTTCTAAATTCCGGTGAAATTCGTCTTCTCCCTTTCAAAGTCCTCCTCAGCGCCCTTTTGATTCAAAGCCGTTTCAGTCGGATTGATATTTGAGAACATTTTCTTATCTGTTTAATTACCGAGGCGTGGAGATTTTTTTTGTGATATATTATGCGTACTTGGACACACAGTTGATAGATAACTTGACACGGTTTCTCCTCAGATGAAAACAAAATTGAAGCAAAAAGAAAACTAATTGGCTTTCTGTCTTGCTGTCATGTCCCATCCTCCCAGGTTATTCTTCATCCTCAGTCCAGAATCTCTGTGACTCATTCAGCTCCCTTTATTACACTCTGCGAGCCTTGGATAAAGGATTAGCCAGGATAATTATTTTTTTAAAAAAAAGCTGTGAGCGAACCTACCTTCTTCTGAATTAATTCCTTTCGATGCGAAAGAAAGCCATTTACCATCGCGGGCGACACAGTGGAGCCACTGGAAAAACTGCTTTGGGTTTTCTCTGGGTGCTCCGGTTTCCTCCCACCTCCCAAAGATGCACAGTTTAGAGACACAGGAACGTAGAAAGGCAGGCGCAGGAGTAGGGCCATTCGTCCCTTCGAGCCAGCGCCGCCATTCAATACGATCGTGGCTGATCATTCAGAATCAGTACCCCGTTCCTGCCTTCTCCCCGTATCCCTTGATTCCGCTAGCCCTAAGAGCTCTATCTAGCTCTCTCTTGAAAACATCCAGTGAATTGGCCTCCACTGCCTTCTGTGGCAGAGAATTCCACAGATTCACAACTCTCTGGGTGAAAAAGGTTTTTCCTCATCTCAGTCCTAAATGACCCATCCCTTATTCTTAAACTGTGTGACCGCTGGTTCTGGACTCCCCCAACTTCGGGAACATTTTTCCTGCACCTAGCCTGTCCATCTAGTATGGAACGAGCTGCCGGAGGTGGGAGTTGGGGCAGGGACTATCGTGACATTTAAAAAACATTTAGACAGGTACATGGACAGGACAGGTTTGGAGGGATATAGACCAAACGCAGGCAGGGGGGAACTAGTGTAGCTGGGACATGTTGGCCTGTGTGGGCAAGTTGGGCTGAAGGGCCTGTTTCCACGCTGTTTGGCTCAATAACTCCTAAAGAGATGCCAAGGTCCTTCTGAAACTAATTGGCGTTAGCAAAATATCACGGTCACAATCACAATCAATCACAATGAAACTTTATTAGTCAAGTATGTTTTGCAACATACGAGGAATTTCATTTGCCGTACAGTCATAACAATAAAAAGCAACAGGACACACAAAGCACATTTTAACATGAACATCCCCCACAGTGACTCCTCCACATTCCTCACTGTGATAGAAGGTGAAAAAACAATTCAATCTCTCCCTTCTTTGTCCTCCAGCGGTCGGGGGTCTCGAACCTTCCGTTGACGGGATGGTCTTGACTCCTGTCGCCGGCGACGAGCCTTCCTCGTCAGGGCGATCAAGCTCCTCCATCACGGGGAAATCTCAGCTCCCCCGCCCCAGCGATCTAACCCGGGTCAGGACCAGTCGAACCTCGTAGCTCGGTTTAGTTTAGGTTAGAGATACAGCGCGGAAACTGGCCCTTTGGCCCACCGAGCCCACAACGACCAGCGATCGCCGCACATTGGAAGGGTTGTAGAGGGCATTGGTCCAAATGAGGGCCAACGGGACTAACCCAATATGTTACCCTGGTCTACAAGGACAGCTTGGGGTGAATGGCCTGTCTCTGTGCTGTACAGCTCCGTGAATCTAGGGATAATTGTGTCGATGCTAATGGCCAAGGAAGATATGATCCAAGGAGAACATAAGCCAAAATGTTCAGTCGTTCCAGTACAAAGATCAATTATTCATCTTATGGAAAAACAGTGAAAGGCACATTGAGTACGTACCTATTCATTATCTTCATTGGCTCACGGCAGACCTTTGCCAAAAACATGTGTAGGAAGGAACTGCAGACGCTGGTTTAAAGGGAAGATAGACACAAAATGCTAGGAGTAACTCAGCGGGACCAGGCAGCATCTCTGGAGAGAAGGAACGGGTGATGTTTTGGGTCGAGACCCTTCTTTGGACCAAAAAACATCTGCGTTTCATATTCCAAGAGTTTACACCACGTCAGAAAGACGTGTCCTCCTTTTAAAGGGGGGGTTCCATTTCACGGGATCAGGAAGCATCTCTGGGGAACATGGACTGGTGATATTTGGGGTCGGGACACTTCTTTAGATTCTGATGAAGGGCCCAGACCCAAAACGTCGCCTGTTTGTCACGGACATTGTGGGACTTGGGGCATGTTCCTGTGCTGTACTTTTCTGAATGAGTTGAGGCCAGTTAATTGGCTATATTTAAGAGGGAGTTAGATGTGACCCTTGTGGCTAAAGGGATCAGGGGGTATGGAGAGAAGGCAAGTACAGGTTACTGAGCTGGATGATCAGCCATGATCATATTGAATGGCGGTGCAGGCTCGAAGGGCCGAATGGCCTACTCCTGCACCTATTTTCTATGTTTCTATGTTTCTATGTTTCTCTGTAGAAACAAGGAACTACAGATGCTGGTCTCCATAAAAGGATACAAAGTGCTGGAGTAAATCCATGGGCCAGGCTGCATCCCTGGAAACATAGAAACACAGAAACATAGAAACATAGAAAATAGGCGCAGGAGTTGGCCATTCGGCCCTTCGAGCCAGCACCGCCATTCAATATGATCATGGCTGATCATCCAAAATCAGTACCCTGTTCCTGCTTTTACCCCATACCCCTCGATTCCGTTAGCCCTAAGAGCTAAATCCAACTCTCTCTTGAAAACATCCAGTGAATTGGCCTCCACTGCCTTCTGAGGCAGAGAATTCCACAGATTCACAACTCTCTGGGGGAAATAGTTTTTCCTCATCTCAGTCCAAAATGGCCGACCCCTTATTCATAAACTGTGTGACCCCCTGGTTCTGGACTCCCCCCCCCCCCCCGACATGGGGAACATGGATAGATGACCTTTCTGGTCGCAGAAGGTCCTGGCCTGCAACGTCACCTCTCCTTGTTCTTCATGGATGCGGCCTGACCCGCTGAGTTACTCCAGCACTTTGTGTCTTTTTCTTGTTTGCAGTCCCAGGGGTTAGGTCGAGGTGTACTGGCCGACTGCGGAGACGACAGAGAGGGAGCCGGCAGGAGAGGAGGGGGGGGGGGGGTTGCGGGGAACGAAGAAGGAACAACATGGTGGGCGCCGGAGGTCAGGCAAGGACTTATCATATCATATCATCATATATATACAGCCGGAAACAGGCCTTTTCGGCCCACCAAGTCCGTGCCGCCCAGTGATCCCCGCACATTAACACTATCCTACACCCACTAAGGACAATTTTTACATTTACCCAGCCAATTAACCTACATACCTGTACGTCTTTGGAGTGTGGGAGGAAACCGAAGATCTCGGAGAAAACCCACGCAGGTCACGGGGAGAACGTACAAACTCCTTACAGTGCAGCACCCGTAGTCAGGATCGAACCTGAGTCTCCGGCGCTGCATTCGCTGTAAAGCAGCAACTCTACCGCTGTGCTACCGTGCCGTGCCGCCGACTTGCAGCCGAAAACAAAGAGGAACCTGGCGGGAAATAAAGGGAGACCCAACGCAAGTTGGAGGAACAGCAACCATGACAGTACAAGCTCACTGCCGGCCCCAAGCAATAGTGACCGTTAATATCACAGTAGGCACAGACGATAGGACGATGTTGACTCAAATAAAGTCTGAAGAAGGGTCTCGACCCGAAACGTCACCCATTCCTTTTCCCCTGAGATGCTGCCTGACACGCTGAGTTACTCCAGCTTTTTGTGATACCTTCGATTTGTACCAGCATCTGCAGTTATTTTCCTACACAAATAAATAGACCGATTTATTTAGAAGGTAGACACAAAAAAGCTAGAGTAACTCAGCGGGTCAGGCAGAATCTCTGGAGAGAAGGAATGGGTGACGTTTCGGGACAAGACCCTCCTTCAGGCTGGTCTGAAGGGTCTGAAGAAGGGTCTCGACCCGAAACGTCACCCATTCCTTCTCTCCCGAGATGCTGCCTGACCTGCTGAGTTACTCCAGCACTTTGTGAATAAATACCTTCGATTTGTACCAGCATCTGCAGTTATTCTCTTATACTCCTTCAGGTTGGTTTGGGATAAGGGAAACGAGAGATATGGACGGTGATGTGGAGAGATAAAGAACATTGAATGAATGAAATGCAAAAAAGTAACGATGATAAAGGAAACAGGCCATTGTAAGCTGTTTGTTGGGTGAAAACGAGAAGCTGGCGCGACTTGGGTGGGGGAGGGAGGGATAGAGAGAGGGGGAATGCCAGGGCTACTTGAAGTTAGAGAAGTCAATGTTCATACCACTGGGCTGTAAGCTGCCCAAGCGAAATATGAGATGCTGTTCCTCCAATTTGCATTTGGCCTCACTCTGACAATGGAGGAGACCTAGGACAGAGAGGTCTGTGGAGGAATGGGAAGGAGAATTAAAGTGCCCGGCAACCAGTTTAACTGATTTATTTAGTGGGGCAGAGTCTTCCCAGGGATTCCAGAGCCATTCATCAGTCTGAGAAAGGACCTCGGCTCCGAAACGTCGCCCATTCCTTCTCTCCAGAGATGCTGCCTGTCCCGCTGAGTTACTCCAGCACCCTGTGTCTATCTTCAATTTTAACCAGCACCTGCAGTTCCTCCCAACTCATTCCAGAGATTGATGGATGTTCACGAGATGACAACCGCGGAGTTTTTTAATTGCATCCCAGATGATTGAAAAAGCAGAACGTTATCTGGGAAACAAAATTGACTGAAGTCACTGTTTTTTATCAACATCCTGTCATTTTAGGCATCAGTTCTGACAATCAGGTAGGAACAAAAGATTGCCAGTTTCCAAGTATTCTATTTGTGGAAGATATTTAGCTATACGAAGCTATGCTATCATTGGTGATGAAACAATGATACCAGGCAACAAATCAATATGAAAAATGGCATTTATGGGAGAACTGAGCAGGACTATTTTTTACTATGTCATGAGTCAATGGTGACTGATACATTGTGTGCGTGAGGAATGGATTAGACTTTAACTTGGACAGAGTGGATGTGGAGAGGATGCATCTCTGGAGAACATGGACGTATCAGGTCGGGACCTTATGGGACCAGAAATGGCATCTACCCATGTTCTCCAGGGATGCAGCCTGACCCACAGATTTACTCCAGCACTTTTTATATTATTTTATGGAGGCCAGCATCTGCAGATCCTTGTTTCTACATAGAAAAGTACAGCACAGGAACAGGCCCACAATGTCTGTGCCGAATATAATGCCAAGTTAAATTGATCTCATTTGCCTGCACATGATCCATATCCCTCCATGAGAGGTAGATCAGCCATGATTGAATGGCAGAGTAGACTAGATGGGCCGAATGGCCTGATTCTGCTTCATTAACATGCACTTATGTGACATAATTTATATTATTTAACCTCCTTGTCATCAGATGGCCTCTTCAAGCTCTTATCACTACAGCACAGACGGCACGGTGGCGCAGCGGTAGAGTTGCTGCCTTACAGCGAATGCAGCGCCGGGAACCCGGGTTCCATCCCGACTACGGGCGCTGTCTGTACGGAGTTTGTACGTTCTCCCCGTGACCTGCGCGGGTTTTCTCTGAGATCTTCGGTTTCCTCCCACACTCCAAAGGCGGGCAGGTTTGTAGGTTAATTGTCTTGGTGTAAATGTAGAAATTGTCCCTAGGAAAGCATTAGTGTGCGGGGATCGCTGGTCGGCGCGGACCCGGTGGGCCGGAAGGGCCTGTTTCCGCAATGTATCTCTAAAAACTAAGCAGTGCTGATGCTGTTGCTTATGGTGGACTATCAAGGACATGTGGGACAAAATGTTCTCCATTGAGATCTTTAGTGGCCCCATCAAGGGAGCGTTCTCTGGCCTTGATTATCTCTGCACCATTCTTGGCTTTCAGCAAGATTGATTTTCGGGTGTTTGGACTTTAGGCAGTCGTCTTAAGATTATGAGACATAGGAACAGAATTAGACCATTCGGCCCATCAAGTCTGTTCCGCCATTCGATCATGGTTTTCCCCAATTCTCCTGACTTCTCCTCGCATTCTTTGACGCCCCTTCCCAATTGAGAAAATATCAACCTCTGCCTTAGAAATACCCATTGTCTGCCTCCACAGCCTTCTGTGGCAAAGAATTCCTCAGATTCATCACCACCCTCTGGCTGAAGAAATTCCTCCTACTCGCCATTCTAAAGGCTTGTCCTTTTATCCTGAGGCCGTGCCCTCTGATCTTAGACTCTCCCACTAGTGGAAACATCCTCTCCTCATCCACTCTATCCAGGCCTTTCATTATTTGGTAAGTTTCAGTGAGGTCCCCCCCTTCATCCTTCTAAACTCCAGCGAGTACAGGCCCAGTGCCATCAAACGCTCCTCCTACGTCAACCCACTCATCCCTGGGATCATTCTCGTGAGCTCCCTCTGGACCCTCTCCAACTCCAGCACATCCTTCCTCAAATAAGGGGCCCAAAACAGCTCTCAATATTCCCAGTGTGGGCTGACATGTGGCCTCGTAGAGCCTCAGCCTTGCCAACACTGACGAAACCACTCGTATCATGGGTATCGGCACATTGCTACATCTCCTGCATCAATTCCACCCACCATCTGTTGTTTAGCACGGAGGCTTTTTGTTGGACCTTAGCCTTCTGAATGGTGTATATCTGTTACCTTTCCTTTGAGAAAAAAACGTTATAGTCATAGAGATATACTTGCCCACACCGGCCAACAAGCCCCATCAACACTAGTCCCACCTGCCTGCGTTTGGCCCATATCCCTCTGAACCTGTCCTATCCTCGTACCTGTCTAATTGCTTCTTAAACTTTGCGATAGTCCCTGCCTCAACTACCTCCTCTGACAGCTCGTTCCATACACCCACCGCCCTCTGTGTGTAAAAAGGTTACCCCTCAGATTAATTAATTAATAAGTTAATTCTAGCCATAGAGGGAGTACAGAGCAGGTTCACCAGATTGATCCCTGGGATGGCAGGACTTTCATATGAAGAAAGACTGGATAGACTGGGCTTGTACTCGCTGGAATTTAGAAGACTGAGGGGGAATCTTATAGAAACATATAAAATTCTTAAGGGGTTGGAGAGGCTAGATGCGGGAAGATTGTTCCCGATGTTGGGGAAGTCCAGAACCAGGGGTCACAGCTTAAGGATAAGGGGGAAGTCTTTTAGGACCGAGATGAGAAAACATTTCTTCACACAGAGAGTGGTGAGTCTGTGGAATTCTCTGCCACAGAAGGTAGTTGAGGCCAGTTCATTGGCTATATTTAAGAGGGAGTTAGATGTGGCCCTTGTGGCTAAAGGGATCAGGGGGTATGGAGAGAAGGCAGGTACAGGTTACTGAGCTGGATGATCAGCCATGATCATATTGAATGGCGGTGCAGGCTCGAAGGGCCGAATGGCCTACTCCTGCACCTATTTTCTATGTTTCTATGTTTCTATGTTTCCTGGTCATTCTCATCAAACCAATCTTGGTTTTATCTTTAGTTTAGAGTTTGGGCAGTGGAGATACAGTGCGGGACCAGGCCCTTCGGCCCATCGACTCCACGCCGACCTGCGATCTCCATACACCAGGACTATCCGACACACACAAGGGACAATTTTCAATTTTTACCGAAGCCAATTAACCTACAAAGCCTGCACGTTTTAGGAGTGTGGGAGGAAACCGGAGCGCCCAGAGAAAGCCCCACGCAGGTCACGGGGAGAACGTACAAACTCCGTACAGACAGCACCCGTAGTCAGGATGGAACCCGGGTCTCTGGCGCTGTGAGGCAGCGACTCTACCGCCGCGCCACCATGACACCCCTTGGAGAAGCTCCCCATGGATGGTTTCGCGGAGCTACTTGGAAGGCTGTGGCACTCGATGAAGACTACTCTGTTTCCATGGGAACTCTCAATCCAATCCATCACTCATTTCTTCTGAGTTCATTCCCAAGGTGATAATAAGGTGTTATTATTTAATGAGTAAACGGCATTAATACAGAACCTGCAGTCTTATTTACTTACATTGCTTGTAATCCTTTGTCTTTGGAGGAGCAATGGGTGAGACAGCTTACGAACATCTGGGTCTCGTTACACCACTCACATTAAGGGCGGCACGGTGGCGCAGTGGTAGAGTTGCTGCCTTACAGCGAATGCAGCGCCGGAGACTCAGGTTCGATCCTGACTACGGGCGCCGTCCGTACGGAGTTTGTACGTTCTCCCCGTGACCTGCGTGGGTTTTCTCCGAGATCTTCGGTTTCCTCCCACACTCCAAAGACGTACAGGTATGTAGGTTAATTGGCTGGGTAAATGTAAAAATTGTCCCTAGTGTGTGTAGGATAGTGTTAGTGTGCGGGGATCGCTGGGCGGCGCGGACTCGGTGGGCCGAAGGGCCTGTTTCCGCGCTGTATATCTAAAATCTAAAATCTAAAAAATTAGTTAGTTAATTAGTTCCTGGTCATTCTCATCAAACCAATCTTGGTTTCATTTTTACTTCAGACTTTAGCGACACAGCGCGGGAACAGGCCCTTCGGCCCATCGCCTTTCATGCTGACCAGCAAACTCTGTACACGAGCATTATCCTGCACGCACACCAGGGAGAACGTTTGCACGATGAGCGTTTGTCGGCACTCACAGTTTTGGCCACGCCGTTCTGTGAGAAAGATGTTGCCAAGGGCGGCACGGTGGCGCGGCGGTGGAGTTGCGGCCTTGCAGCGCTTGCAGCGCCAGAGACCCGGGTTCGATCCCGACTGGGTAAGGCAAAGCAGCGCCTTTACCACCTCAGACAGCTGAGGAAATTCAGAGTGTCTCTGAGGATCCTTCAGTGCTTCTACTCTAGGGCTGTCGAGAGCATCCTGTCCGGCAACATCACAGTCTGGTTTGGGAGCAGCTCTGCCCAGGACAGGATGGCCCTGCAGAGAGTAGTGCGTTCGGCAGAACGCACCATGGGAACTACACTCGTCCCCCTGCAGGACCTATACATCAGGAGGTGCAGATCCAGAGCAAGCAAGATCATGAGGGACCCCTGCCACCCCAGTAACGGACTGTTCCAGATGCTACGGTCAGGCAAATGTCTCTGCTGTCACGCTGTGAAAACGGAGAGGATGAGACGGAGCTTCTTCCCACAGGCCATCAGGACTGTTAACTTTTATAACTCCAGGGATTAAATATTGTGTTCTCTGTATTAACGTTATTTATATGCTGTAACTAATTCTTTTTTTTGCACAATCCGCAGGCATTGCCACTTTCATTTCACTGCACATCGTGTATGTGCATGTGACAAACAAACTTGACTTGACTTGACTTGAATTGACTACCCGTGCTGCCTGCACGGAGTTTGCACGTTCTCCCCGCGACCTCGCGGCTTTTCTCCGAGATCTTCGGTCTCCTCCCACGCTCCAAAGACGTGCGTGTTTGTAGGTTAATTGGCTTGGTGTGTGTGTAAATTGTCCCTGGTGTGTGTAGGATAGCGTTAGTGGACTTTATTCCTTGGAGCGCAGGAAGGTGAGGTTTGACCTTATAGGGGTGTATAAGATCACGAGAGAAACAGATAAGGTAAATGCACCGACCTTTACCCAGAGTAGGGGGATCAAGAACCAGAGAACATAACCTTAAGGTGAAGGAGGAAAGATTTCACAGGGACCTGAAGGACACCTTTTTTTACACAACGGAACAAGTTGCCTGCTGAGGTGGTTGAGGTACTATCTCAACGTTTAAAAAACATTTGGACAGGTACATGCAAAGCATAGGATCAACACAAGCTTTTCACTGTACCTCAGCACACATGACAATGAACTGAACTGAACTAGTGCGATATGGGTCAAATGGGACTGATTTAGATGGGGCATATTAGTCGGCATCGATGAGTTGGGCCGAAGGGCCTGTTTCCACAATGCCTGCCTCTGCCATGTTCCCAATCAGAAAAAGCTTAGTCCATAAACAGGTCTGTATTTCAATCTCTATTCTCCCACTCTGTTATTGTAGTTGTGCAATTAAGCTGTTTGAAACATAGAAACATAGAAAATAGGTGCTGGAGGAGGCCATTCAGCCCTTCGAGCCAGCACCGCCTTGCAATATGATCATGGCTGATCATCCAAAATCAGTACCCCGTTCCTGTTTTCTCCCCGTATCCCTTGATTCCGTTAGCCCGAAGAGCTAAATCTAACTCTCTCTTGAAAACATCCAGTGAATTGGCCTCCATTGTTTTCTGTGGCAGAGAATTCCACAGATTCACAACTCTCTGGGTGAATCACAATACCGGCGTGTGACATTCTACAAAAGTCTTTTGAAGACTGTTCAAATTGTCAACAAATCCTCACCCGGTGGTAGATCTAGGGTGGTTGCCAAAGAAAGTCCCGAGGAACTGGAAACAAATGTCATAAAATATGCAAGAGTTTCTTCCGAAGACAGACACAAAAAGCTGGAGTAACTCAGCGGGTCAGGCAGCATCTCTGGAGAAAAAGAATAGGTGACATTTCAGGCACTGCTGAACTACTATCTACCTCTTTGATGACCCTCGGACTATCCTTGATCAGACTTTGCTGGCTTTACCTTGCACAAAACGTTATTCCTTTATCATGCATCTGTACACTGTAAACGGCTCGATTGTAATCGTGTCTTTCCGCTGAGTGGTTAGCACGCGACAAAAAGCTTTTCACTGTACCTCGGTACACGTGACAATAAACTAAACTGAACGTGGGTTATAACCCTTTGGAATGGAAGGGTCCCAAACCGAAAAACATCACGTGTTCTTTTTCTCCAGAGATGCTGCCTGGCCCGTTGAGTTACTCCAGCTTTTTGTGTCTATCTTCGGTGTAAGCTGCTTCCTACACAGTATCTTCCCTGTTACCAGACTACTAAACAGTCCTCTCATAAGCCAGGGTGTAGTGTAGTTTAGTTTAGTTTACAGATACAGCATGGAAACAGGCCCTTCGGCCCTTCGGCCCACCGGGTCCGCGCCGACCAGCGATCCCCGCAATTTAACACTATCCTATACCCACCAGGGACCATTTTTACATTTACCCAGCCAATTAACCTACAAACCTGTACGTCTTTGGAGTGTGGGAGGAAACCGAAGATCTCGGATAAAACCCACGCAGGTCACGGGGAGAACGTACAAACTCCGTACAGACAGCGCCCGTAGTCGGGATGGAACCCGGGTCTCCGGCGCTGCATTCGCTGTAAGGCGGCAACTCTACCACTTACCATGGTGAGGACACTGGACATTTTCTCTATGACTATAAAGCTACCACGACTCTTGACTTAGGTATTTTTCTCTTTGGCTGACTTGTACTTTTGTATGGCTTGACCCTACTTAGATATAGTAGGATTTAATTTGACTAAACCACATGCAAACAAAAGCTTTTCGCTGTATCTTAGTAAATGTGACAGAAATGAACCGATACCCCATACCAGAAATTAGAAACAAGGATTAAAAGGATTTTTACACTTGATTAACTTGGCCACATTAAAAAAAAATTGGCTGTGTACAAGAGATTATGAAGTTGTAAGGCCACAGTGAGTAAACTTGAAGAAAGTCACACAGTTACATCAGGTGGTGAATCTGTGGAACTCATTGCCACAGAAGGCTGTGGAGGCCAAGCCAATTGATATTTATAAGGCTGACCAGTGATAGGTAGATTCTTGATTAGTGCGGGTGTCAGGGGTTGTGGGGAGAAGGCAGGAGAATGGGGTTAGGAGGGAGAAATGGATCAGCCGTGATTGAATGGCGGAGTAGACTTGATGGGCCGAAAGGCCTCATTCTGCCCCAATCATTGATGAATTTATGATGTTGTGAGCTCAGTGGACTATAAAGTGTGAAATACTCTGAACGCTAGCTTTTCAGTTTGCGGGGATAGCATTTGTTGGTTTACACGGTGGCGCAGCGGTAGAGTTGCTGCCTTACAGCGAATGCAGCGCCGGAGACTCAGGTTCGATCCTGACTACGGGCGCCGTCTGTACGTAGTTTGTACGTTCTCCCCGTGACCTGCGTGGGTTTTCTCCGAGATCTTCGGTTTCCTCCCACACTCCAAATACGGTGATGGAGAGAGATAGAGAACAAATGAATGAAAGATAGGCAGAAAAGTAACGACGATAAACTAAACAAGCCGTTGTTAGCTGTGGGCTAGGTGCAAACGAGTTACAGACAATGAGACTCGACAAGCCGACTGAAACTGGTATGACTTGGGTGGGGAGGGATGGAGGGAGAGGGGATGCAAGGCTTACTTGAAGCTGGAGAAATCAAAATTCATACCAATATGTTTGTAAGCTGCCCTTGCAAATGATGAGATGCTGTTCCTCCAATTAGCGGTTAGCTTCACACTGACAATGGAGGAGGCCCAGGACAGAAAGGTCAGTGTGGGAATGGGATGGGGAATTAAATATGAGAGGGTGTTCTCATCTTTATATATGCTCCCAGTGCAGTGAATGTACATGATACATCCTCAGTACTGTGAAGACCATGTCAAGAATTAGCCTTTAGACATTAGAGATACAGTGTGGAACTTGCCCAGTACACTAACACTGTCCAACACACACCAGGGACAATTTTACAGAAGCCAATTAACGTACGAACCTGCACGTCGTTGGAGTGTGGGAGCAAGCAGGAGCTCCAGGAGAAAACCCACCCGGGTCACGGGGAGAACGTGCAAACTCCGTACAGACAGCACCCGTCGTCAGGATCGAACCCGGGTCTCTGGCGCCGTGAGGCAGCAACTCTACCGCCACGCCGCCACGCCACCGCGCCGCCTTTCGTTGCGCGTTAACCAGTCAGCGGAAAGACAATACCTGATTAGTCAGGTTGTCGAGGCCTACAGGGAGAAGGCAGGAGAACAGGGTTGAGAAGGAAAGATTGATCAGCCACGATTGAATGGCGGAGTAGACTCGACGGGCCGAATGGCCTAATTTTGCTCCGATGATTAATGAACTTATGAAGAAGGAACAGGAGAAAACATTTGCATTGATATGAAGCGGGCACTAAAAGTCACTGGAAAATACCGAACCAAACCTTAAGAACATTTATCCTTGCCCGGGAGAGACAACAGCAGTTATATTGTACAAAATAACGGTACATTATGATCCTGTTTGGCAGATTGCAGAATTATCTTTTGTCTGCTGCCCCCCGTGCTAGTTCAAAGTCATTAAGAGGATTTGCCAAACTAAAGTTTGCCTGCTTCTTGTCAAAATATATTCTCTGAGACATTATGACCAAGCTGTCATTTCAATACAGAATGACAATGCTAACACTTTCACATTAGTTCCCACAGCTCCCCGTTCTCACTGACATGTATCCACTGTGCCATTACATTCTCAGCAATTGAAAAATATATCAGGAATATTAATGGCAAACCTCCGCTCTCTGTTTTACCCTCAGTGTTTTTCATCACGTCAGTTTCATACATTAATGAATGTTTGATGTATTCAAGAGAGAGTTCGATTCAGCTCTGAGGACCAATGGAATCAAGGGGTATGGGGAGAAAGCAGGAATGGGGTACTGATTTTGGATGATCAGCCATGATCGTATTGAATGGCGGTGCTGGCTCGAAAGGCCGAATGGCCTACTCACTGAAAAGAAGCATGCAGGTACAACAGGCAGTGAAGAAAGCCAATGGAATGTTGGCCTTCATAACAAGAGGAGTTGAGTATAAGAGCAAAGAGGTCCTTCTGCAGTTGTAGAGGGCCCTAGTGAGACCGCACCTGGAGTACTGTGTGCAGTTTTGGTTTCCAAATTTGAGGAAGGATATCTTGCTATTGAGGGCGTGCAGCGTAGGTTCACTAGGTTAATTCCCGGAATGGCGGGACTGTCATATGTTGAAAGACTGGAGCGACGAGGCTTGTATACACTGGAATTTAGAAGGATGAGAGGGGATCTTATCGAAACGGAAATAAATTATTAAGGGGTTGGACACGTTAGAGGCAGGAAATATGTTCCCAATGTTGGGCGAGTCCAGAACAAGGGGCCACAGTTTAAGAATAAGGGGTAGGCCCTTTAGAACGGAGAAGAGGAAAAACTTTTTCAGTCAGAGAGTTGTGAATCTGTGGAATTCTCTGCCTCAGAAGACAGTGGAGGCCAATTCTCTGGATGCATTCAAGAGAGAGCTAGATAGAGCTCTTAAGGATAGCGGAGTCAGGGGGTATGGGGAGAAGGCAGGAACGGGGTACTGATTGAGAATGGTCAGCCATGATCACATTGAATGGCGGTGCTGGCTCGAAGGTCTGAATGGCCTCCTCCTGCACCTATTGTTTATTGTCTATTGTCTATTTTCTCCGAGATCTTCGGTTTTCTCCCACACTTCAAAGACCTACAGGTTTGTAGGTTAAATGGCTTGTGTTTGTTATTCCTGGCATAAGTGTAAATTGTCCCTAGTGTGTGTAGGATGGTGTTAGTGTGCGGGGATCGCTGGTCGGCGCGGACTCGGGGGACCGAAGGGCCTGTTTCCGCGCTGCATCTCTAAATGAAACGAAACTATAAGGAAGTGGTTTAAATGCAGAGTTAAGCATCATTCAATTAGCCCACATTGCGGCTGCAAAGATTAGCAGTGAGAGGTCTTTTGTCATAGTCTCATCGCATCTGGAGATAAATTTTTCGGCAGACAACAGGATCAGGACTGAGCGTGTAATAGATGCACTCAGCTGCAAATTTTTATATAATCAAATACATTAAAAAATTGCCTGTGGCACTGCAAAGCTAAAACAGTTGTGAGATAAGTCTTTCAAGGTCTGCAGAGGGAACAGTTAGTCCATTTTTCACCGTGGGATGGAGACGAGAATGGGTGGGAACAAGGACAGTGGTGAGGTATGAGGGGTTACATCAGCCAGAATTAATACTGGCAACTACACACAAGATTCAGCAGACTAAGATACCCACATCTATCAGGCACCTCTGCATGCCACGTTGAATTTATTTTTAGTTTAGTTTAGTTTAGAGATACAGCGCGGAAACAGGCCCTTCAGCCCACCGAGTCCGCACCGACCAGCGATCCCCGCACACTAACACTATCCTACACACACTAGGGCCAATTTTTACATTTACACCAAGCCAATTAACCTACAAACCTGCACGTCTTTGGAGTGTGGGAGGAAACCGAAGATCTCGGAGAAAACCCACGCAGATCACGGGGAGAACGTACAAACTCCGTACAGACAGCGCCCGTGGTCAGGATCGAACCCGGGTCTCCGGCACTGCGAGGCAGCGACTCCACCGCTATCAGTGAAGTTGCAACTCTACCGCTGCGCCACCCGGCCGCCCATGTGTCTGTCTTCCATATCACGTGACATAAGCCATTTAGAACGGAGATGAGGAAAAACTTTTTCAGTCAGAGAGTTGTGAATCTGTGGAATTCTCTGCCTCAGAAGGCAGTGGAGGCCAATTCTCTGAATGCATTCAAGAGAGAGCTAGATAGATCTCTTAAGGATAGCGGAGTCAGGGGGTATGGGGAGAAGGCAGGAACGGGGTACTGATTGAGAACGATCAGCCATAATTACGTTGAATGGCGGTGCTGGCTCGAAGGGCCGAATGGCCTCCTCCTGCACCTATTGTCTGTTGTCCATTGTGACTTCCCCACACACCTGCTGATGACACGTCCTCTTCAGTTGGCTGAAGCAGTGAGCTGCAAAGATTCATATCCTTGCTGGGAGAAGCAACTCTTCCTTATCTCTCCCCAAAATGGGTCATTCTTTACTCCACCTCCCGATTCCCTCGTAACCTGGTCTACCCCAACAGCTGCTGACGACATTCTACCGCTGCACCATAGAGAGCATCCTAACACATGGCATCCCTGTGTGGTACCTCACTCAGCTGCACGGAGGCAGAGAGGAAAGCTCTTCAGCGGGTAGTCCATAGAGCTCAGAGGACCATCGGAACACAGCTAGCAGCCTTGGAGGGCATCTACAACACACGATGCCTCAGAAAAGCCACCAGCATCCACAAAGACTCTTCACACCCCTGCAACAGTCTGTTCGAACTTCTACCACCGGGCAGACGATACAAGGCCTTCTACGCCCGCACCTCCAGACTCAGGAACAGCTTCATCCCCAGGGCCATAGCTGCTATGAACCGGTCCTGCTGAGCCGGATGGTCACATCGCACAGTGAACCGGCACAGATCTACTTGCACTTTATTCTGTTTTAAAACTGTTCCAATTTGTTTCATTGGGTTGTTTAAATTAATACTGACTAGCTAATTAATTTATTACATCGTATGGGAGGCGCATTCCCAATCTCGTTGTACCCCTGTACAATGACAATAAAGATATATTGTATTGTATTGTATTGTAACTCAATATCAATCTTGTCAAGACCCATTAGACACTTGACCCTTTTATTGTACGTTAACCATCTTTCTGTTTGTTTTCACCTCGTGCTGGGTCATTGTCTAAATGGTGCCTTTGACAGATCGATGAGCACAGGGGGGTATTGATCAGTATCCAGGGAGTTCCTTTGGTGACCCTCGGACTATCCTTGATCAGACTTTGCTGGCTTTACCTTGCACTAAACGTTAATCCCTTATCATGTATCTGTACACTGTAAATGGCTCGATTGTAATCATGTATGTCTTTCCGCTGACTGCCTAGCGTGCAACAAAAAGCTCTTCACTGTGGATAGAAGGAAAATGGCGACGTTTCGGGTCGAGACCCTTCTTCAGACAAACCATCGCCAACCACACTGGCCCATTTTCGGTTAACACAGGATGTCCTTGAATAGTCATACAGAGAGCCATTGAGTTAGACAGCACGGCAACAGGCCCTTCGGCCCAACTTGTACATGCCAACCAGGATGCACCATCTTCACTAGTCCCACCTGCCCGCGCTTGGCCCATGGCAAGAGAGAGCGAGAGAGTGATTTATTGTCATGTGTCCCACATAGAACAATGAAATTCTTACCAGCAGCAGCACAACAGAATGTGTACAGTACACTGTAAACAATGTGATAAACGAGAGAGGAAATAAGACCCAGTGTGTGGATATATACACATACTGACAAATACATATATATATATATATATATATACACAAAATTCTGGAGTAACTCAGCAGGTCAGGCAGCATCTCAGGAGAGAACGAATGGGTGACGTTTCGGGTCTTTCCAGGTGAGACAGAGGTTCACAGAGGGTCTCGATTCCTCCAACCTCATCTATTGCATCCGCTGCTCTAGAAGTCAATTTCTTTACATTGGCGAAACCAAGCGAAGGCTCGGCGATCGCTTCGCCCAACATCTTTGCTCAGCCCGCCTTAACCAACTTGATCTCCCGGTGGCTGAGCACTTCAACTACCCCTCCCACTCCCAGTCTGACCTTTCTGTCCTGGGCCTGCTCCAGTGCCATAGTGAGGCCCATCGGAAATTGGAGGAGCAGCCCCTTATATTTCGCTTGAGCAGCTTGCAGCCCAGCGGTATGAACATTGACTTCTCCAACTTTAGATAGTTCCTCTGTCCCTCTCTTCCCCTCCCCCTTCCCAGTTCTCCCTCTATCTTCCTGTCTCCACCTATATCCTTCCTTTGTCCCGCCCCCCTGCCATCAGTCTGAAGAAGGGTCTCGACCGGAAATGTCACCCATTCCTTCTCTCCTGAGATGCTGCCTGTCCCGCTGAGTTACTCCAGCATTTTGTGAATAAATACCTTCGATTTGTACCAGCATCTGCAGTTATTTTCTAACACTATATATATATATATATATATATGCTCCCTGTGATGGATATTTTTCGTTTTATGTTGGTTTTGTGATTGTGTGTTTTATTGCCTCTCATTGTTGACAGTGAGTAACGTAATTTTGTCCAAAAACATGTTTTTGAATGACAATAAAGGCTATTCTATTCTATATATAAATATATATATTATACACTGTGTTTACACATATATATACGGGTATATATACATATATACATATATCTATATATACACACATACATACATACACACAAAATAACAAACAACAAATAATAATGTCCCTCACAATCTTTCTATCCATGTCCATGTGTCTTTTCAAAGTTGTTATAGTATAGAAACATAGAAACATAGAAAATAGGTGCAGGAGGAGGCCATTCGGCCCTTCGAGCCAGCACCGCCATTCATTGTGATCATGGCTGATCGTCCCCAATCAATAACCCATGCCTGCCTTCTCCCCATACCCCCTGTTTCCACTAGCCCCTAGAGTTCTATCTAACTCTCTCTTAAACCCATCCAGTGATTTGGCTTCCACTGCCCTCTGTGGCAGAGAATTCCACAAAGACGTACAGGTATGTAGGTTAATTGGCTGGGTAAATGTAAATGTAAAAATTGTCCCTAGTGGGTGTAGGATAGTGTTAATGTACGGGGATCACTGGGCGGCACGGACTTGGAGGGCCGAAAAGGCCTGTTTCCGGCTGTATATATATGATATGATATGATAAATTCACAACTCTCTGGGTGAAAACGTATTTTCTCACCTCAGTTTTAAATGGCCTCCCCTTTATTCTAAGCCACGTGTCCATGTGTCTTCTCAAAGCTGTTATAGTAGTTTAGTTTAGTTTAGTTGAATGACTCTAAAGAGGTTGAGCAGGCTGGGACATTATTCCTAAGAGTGCAGGAGGATGAGGGGTGATCGTACAGGAGTGTACAAGATCATGAGGGGGGTAAATTGGGTAAATGCACAGAGCCTTTTACCCAGAATAGGGGAATCAAGAACCAGAGGACATAGGATTAAGGTGAGGGGGGGGTGAAAGATTTAACAGGAACCTGAGGGGTAACTTTTTCACACAGAGGGTGGTGGGTGTATGGAACGAGCTGCCGGAGGAGGTAGTTGAGGCTGGGACTGTCCCAACATTTAAGAAGCATTGAAACAGGTGGTACATGGATGGGACAGGTTTGGAGGGATATGGGCCAAACGCAGGCAGGTGGGCCATGTTGGTCGGGGTGGGCACGTTGGGCCGAAGGGCCTGCCTCCATGCTGCGTGACTCTCTGACTCTCTGAAAGACTTCCTAGATGCGTCCTGCTAAGAATACCACGATTTTGAAACGCCACTTTGTTAGGGTGGATGAGGTTTTAGCAACCAATTATCACACACCTGTAATGGTAATCCTTCAGAAGCTCTCAGGCAAGTGATAAACCTCTTAATCAGTGTAAATATCCCACCAGTTGCTAATCTGCCTCGGTCGTCCACAAACCTATTCCGTGCCCTCCCGCTGTGCTCAACCTTGTTAAGCGACAGAAGAGTTTTCTTTATTCAAGGAGAATTACAGTAATTGGAATGTTTTACAATCCTCAAATGTGGCTGCACACTTTTAATGCAGAAAACGTGTGCTGAGGCAAGTATGTATTGGTGTCCAGAGCAAGCGGTAGAGTCGCTGCCTCACGGCGCCAGAGACCCGGGTTCGATCCTGACCACGGGCGCAGTCTGTACGAGGTTTGTACGTCCTCCCAGTGACCTGTGTGGGTTTTCTCCAGGAGCTCCGGTTTCCTCACTCATTCCAAAGACGTACAGGTTCGCAGGTTAATTGTCTTCTGGAAATTGACCTGAGCGTGTGGGATAGAACGAGTGTATCGGATGGGCAGAAGGGCCGAAGGGCCTGTTTCCACACTGTATCTCTAAAACTAAAAGTGAAACTAAAACTCAGTGAGTAATTCAGATGCTGCCTGACCCGCTGAGTTATTCCAGCACGTTGACTGTTAAACGTTTGGCATGTCATACAAAGGTGCCAAACACTGAGGAAGGGTCTCGACCCATTCCTTCTCTCCAGAGATGCTGCCTGACCCGCTGAGTTACTCCGTTTTTTTGTGTCTACCCAGCATTAATATATTCACCCTGCCTTGGAGGGGAGGACGCTCCTCAAACTGCGGAGCACCCTGGACAATACAGCTCACCCCCTCCATGACACACACTGGCCAACCTGAGGAGCTCCTTCAGCAACAGACTGGTCCCACCAAGATGCAGCACAGAACGCCACAGGAGATCCTTCTTCCCTGAGGCTATCAAACTGTACAACCCCTCCCCCTTCTGTCGTGGGGTAGACTGACTCCCCTCCCCAAATCTTTGTACATCCCCAATCCTGGACTTTAGTTTAGTTTAGTTTAGAGATACAGCGCAGAAACAGGCCCTTCGGCCCACCGGGCCTGCGCCGACCAGCGATCCCCGCACACATTAATACTACCCAGCACACACACTAGGGACAATTTTACATTGATACCAAGCCAACTAACCTACAAACCTGCACGTCTTTGGAGCGTGGGAGGAAACTGAAGTTCTCGGTGAAAACCCGAGCAGGTCACTTCTAGCAATGTATTTTACTTCTAGCAACGTATTGAGGGCGTGCATCGTAGGTTAATTCCCGGAATGGCGGGACTGTCGTATGTTGAAAGACTGGAGCGACTGGGTTTGTATACACTGGAATTTAGAAGGATGAGAGGGGATCTTATCGAAACGTACAAGATTATTAAGGGGTTGGACACGTTAGAGGCAGGAAACATGTTCCCAATGTTGGGGGAGTCCAGAACCAGGGTCCACAGTTTAAGAATAAGGGGTAGGATATTTAGAACGGAGATGAGGAAAAACCTTTTCAGTCAGAGAGTTGTAAATCTGTGTAATTCTCTGCCTCAGAAGGCCGTGGAGGCCAATTCTCTGAATGCATTCAAGAGAGAGCTAGATAGAGCTCTTAAGGATAGCGGAGTCAGGGGGTATGGGGAGAAGGCAGGAACGGGGTACTGATTGAGAGTGATCAGCCATGATCACATTGAATGGTGGTGCTGGCTCGAAGGGCCGAATGGCCTACTCCTGCGCCTATTGTCTATTGTAGTGCATTGGGAAATGTTACCAATTTCAACTTAAATGAATAATTACTGGACTGTCAATAGGATTAAAACTGGGAATATTAGTCCCTGCCATACTGGATGTTCATTTGCTTCACTTTAGAATGACCTAAATGTCAGAGTCCTAATGCCTAAAGTATTTTTTCATATATGGGGTGCACCATTTTCAACGATAAATTCCTCACTGTGAAAGAAGTAATCCCAGCTGGCTTGAAATGTATACTAAAGTGCATTTGCAGTTATAGATTTTAACATTATCTCAAACATAAAAATTGTCTAAGTGGAAAATTAATCTACATTAAGAAAAAGCCTTTTAAGGCATAAACAAATGTTAGTTAAATGAAAAAATAACTCCTGCCACAGCAGATTTTCCATTCAATAATTGATTTTCTGTACAACTTTATTCGGTAAGCAGTTCCACGCTGTTTACTGACTCGCTAATGGAACATCTATTTCTTCAACCTCTAAGGTTAAGATGGAACAGATAATAGCAACGAGACTGGACTTATCTTTGTAATTAGCATTCCAGCTGATTACTCTTCAAACTCTGCGTGTGCAGTTAGCGTTTAAGGAGGAAAAATAACTTGCGAGGACAATTTGCCATTAAACCTACACTTTGAATGTCGTAAAACGTCTCCAGATATTTTGTGGGAGTGCTGGCAAACAGCATCAGACACTGAACTACCTGAGGACATCACAGGGTTGGGCAGAGAGGGGGTGGCACGGTGGCTTAGCGGTAGAATTGCTGACTTACAGCGCCGGAGACCCGGGTTCCATCCTGACCACGGGACACTGTCCGTATGGAGTTTGTACGCTCTCCCTGTGAACAAGCGGGTTTTCTCCAGGTGCTCCGGTTTCAGACAACACTCCAAAGACATACAGGCTTGTACGCTAATTGGCTTGGTCTAAATGTAAATTGGCCCTGGATACAGCGCGGAAACAGGCCCTTCGGCCCACCGGGTCCGCGCCGACCAGCGATCCCCGCACACTGACACTATCCTACACCCACTAGGGACAGTTTTTACATTTGCCCAGCCAATTAACCTTCAAACCTGCACGTCTTTGGAGTGTGGGAGGAAACCGAAGATCTCGGAGATACATGAAACATGAAATTAAAGTGATGAGTGGAAAGGATTGGGAATGTACAAAGATTGGGGGGTGGGGGATTCAGTCCTCAGTCTCAGTCTACCCCACGACAGAAGGGGGAGAGTTGTACAGTTTGATAGCCACATGGAAGAAGGATCTCCTGTGGCGTTCTGTGCTGCATCTTGGTGGGACCAGTCTGTTGCTGAAGGTGCTCCTCGGGTTGGCCAGTGTGTGTCATGGAGGGGGTGAGCTGTATTGTCCAGGATGCTCCGCAGTTTGAGGAGCGTCCTCCCCTCCAAGACCACCTCCCATGAATCCCATGAATCCAACTCCACCCCCAGGACAGAGCCAGCCTTCCTGATGAGTTTGTTGATCCTGTTGGCGTCCGTGGCCTTTGCCCTGTTGCCCCGGCATTTTGAAGGAAGGGAGCTTATTTGAGCAGAGATAAATGTTGATATCACAGACCAGAGGGCATCACGGTGGCGCAGCGGTAGTGTTGCTGCCTTACAGCGCCAGACACCCGGGTTCGATCCTGGCTATAGGTCCTTAGTTTAGTTTAGTTTAGAGATACAGCGTGGAAACAGGCCCTTCAGCCCACTGAACCCGTGCCGACCAGCGATCGCCATGTACATTAGTTCTATCCTAGACACCACAGTGAACCTACAGAAGCCAATTAGCCTATGAACCTGCACGTCTTTGGAATGTGGGAGGAAACCAGGGCACCCGGGGAAAACCCACGTAGGTCACGGGGAGAACGTGCAAACTCCGTACAGACAACACCCGTAGTCAGGATCGAACCCGGGTCTATGGCGCTGTGAGGCAGCAACTCTACCGCTGCGCCACCGTGCCGTTACTCCAGCGCTTTGTGTCTCTTTTCCAGTAAAACCAACATCTGCAGTTCCTTCTGCCTACACCAAAACTTTAATGTGCAAACTTGCAAATTTCGTGGTTATTCTTACAAGTAAGTGGTAAAATGACTTCCTATCTAAAAAAACACAGTGACATCTGGTGCTTTGAGCAGTAAATATATTTATTCAAAGGTAATTCTTAATGAATACTCTTGCATTTATATAGTATTTTAAACCACTCTTTCAAGATGTCCCAAAGCATTTTACACACAATCTGATATAATTTAGGATACGTGGCAGCTAATTTGCACTCAAACAGCTGCCATGTATAACATAATGACCAGATAATGTGTTTCGATGTTGATTGGGAGATACAAATTGAACAGGCGATCACAGGTAGTGCCACTGCCATTCTGTATTGTGTTAAGGGATGGTCTATTTAGCTGAAAGGGCCCATTTGACCTCTAATCCACATGTCATCTAAAAGATAGGGCGGCACGGTAGCGCAGCGGTAGAGTTGCTGCTTTACAGCGAATGCAGCGCCGGAGACTCAGGTTCGATCCTGACTACGGGTGCTGCACTGTAAGGAGTTTGTACGTTCTCCCCGTGACCTGCGTGGGTTTTCTCCGAGATCTTCGGTTTCCTCCCACACTCCAAAGACGTACAGGTATGTAGGTTAATTGGCTGGGTAAATGTAAAAAATTGCCCCTAGTGGGTGTAGGATAGTGTTAATGTACGGGGATCGCTGGGCGGCACGGACTTGGAGGGCCGAAAAGGCCTGTTTCCGGCTGTATATATATGATATGATATGATATGATATGATATGATATGATAGACCTGTAGAAATGTATCTTTCATTTCTGGTGCTAAAACAGCATCAGCAATCTGTAAAAAGATCATGAAATTTGTTGAGCTACAGGGCGTCACGGTGGCGCAGCGGTAGAATTGCTGCCTCACAGCGCCAGAGACCCATGTTCGATCCCGACTGCGGGTCCTGTCTGTACGGAGTTTGTACGTTCTCCCCATGACCTGCGTGGCTTTTCTCCGAGATCTTTGGTTTCCTCCCGCATTCCAAAGACGTGCAGGTTTTGTAGGTTAATTGGCTTGGTTAAAGTGTAAAAATTGTCCCTAGTGTGTGTGTGTGTAGGATAGTGTTAATGTGCAAGGATCGTTGGTCGGCGCGGACCCGGTGGGCCGAATTGCCTTTTTCCGCGCTGTATCTCTAAACTAAAGTTAGACACAAAATGCTGGAGTAACTCAGCGGGACAGGCAGCATCTCTGGAGAGAAGGAATGGGTGACGTTTCGGGTCGAGACCCTCTCCTCAGACCTCCCTAAACTAAAGTCAGGTTTAGAGTTTAAAACAGCAAAAGAGATTAGATGAGGCACAACGTAGTGTGAGCTGTCAAAGTCTCAAAGACCTGACGGTGCCAAGAGGAATGGGAGACAGGAAGAGATAAACTCAACTAAACTTCCAGAACCAGGGGCCACACAGTCTAAGAATAAAGAAAGGGGAGGCCATTTAAAACTGAGATGAGAAAAAACCTTTTCACCCAGAGAGTTGTGAATTTGTGGAATTCTCTGCCGCAGAGGGCAGTGGAGGCCGATTTACTGGATGGATTTAAGAGAGAGTTAGATAGAGCTCTTGGGGGCTAGCGGAATCAAGGGATATGGGGAGAAGGCAGGCACGGATTACTGATTGTGGATGATCAGCCATGATCACAATGAATGGTGGTGCTGGCTCGAAGGACCAAATGGCCTCCTCCTGCACCTATTTTCAATGATTCTATGTTTGTATGTAAACCTGTCAAAGTATATGTAGAGAAGGCAGTTGGTGCGTCCATTATTAAAGGGTTGCTTGGCCATGTCCAGCAGATGAATGGATATTTACTGTAATACAATCCACTTACCGTCAACTTCACCTGCAAATCGCTGCCTACTGAACAAACATTGCCACCATTAATCACCCGCCAATGACAAACGTCTGCACTTTACTAATTAGGTACATCAAATTTAACAGTGAAAACGTCCAAGCCAGACAAACCTTTCTAAGAGAAAATATTATCCGCCACAAATCCGAGATGCTTTTAGCTCTTGACATTTTAAAAAGTATTTCAGGCAAATGTTTACCAGTCTGGGGATTCCATCAGATAATGAATGACTGTATTTCACTCCGAAAAAAACATCGTGATATGATTTAGAAAAACAAGGTAATTGCTTACAGGATTGGAACAGAATAGAAACTGTTGTCCAGGCTCTATGCGTGAATGGCACGGTGGCGCAGCGGTAGAGTTATTGCCTTACAGCGAATGCAGCGCCGGAGACTCAGGTTCGATCCTGACTACGGGCGCCGTCTGTATGGAGTTTGTACGTTCTCCCCGTGACCTGCGTGGGTTTTCTCCGAGATCTTCGGTTTCCTCCCACACTCCAAAGACGTGCAGGGTTTGTAGGTTAATTGACTGGGCAAATGTAAAAATTGTCCCTGGTGTGTGTAGGATAGTGTTAGTGTGCGGGGATCGCTGGGCGGCGCAGACTCGGTGGGCCGAAGGGCCTGTTTCCGCGCTGTATCTCTAAATCTAAAAAAAAATCTAAAATCTATGCAAAATTTAGTTTGAGTTAAAGATTATTGTCACGTGTACCGAGCGAGGTACAGTGAAAAGCTTTTGTTGCGTGCTAACCAGTCAGCAGAAAGACAATACATGATTACAATCGATCCATTTACAGTGATTAGATACATGATAAGGGAATAAAGCCAGCAAAGTAAAGCCAGCAGAGTCCGATCAAGGATAGTCCGAGGGTCACCAAAGAGGTGGATAGTAGTTCAGCACTGCTCTCTGGTTGTGGTGATGTGGTTCAGTTGCCTGATAACAGCCGGGAAGAAACTGTCCCTGAATCTGGAGGTGTGCGTTTGACTAAACACATCAATGATCAATGATTGGTGTCAGGGGTGATATTATTATTCATTCAGCTTTTCTCCAGTTGTCTTTGTACAAAATATCTGGATGGTCTGGGCTGGTAAATAAGGACAGTGCGTCATCACTAACTTAGCCAAAGGCTGGCATTAATATTTATTTGAATGCAAATGACGACGCACAAATCTTGCAACCCTGACATCATTCCTGAGAGAAAGATGACACGACCAATTTGGTTGTTCAGGCACATTTTCCTCCAGCTTCATATATTATTCACATTAAAATAACTCCTTATAATAGTTCATAGTTCATACGTTCTAGGAGCGGAATTAAGCCCAGCGATTCCACTCCACCATTCGATCGTGGCTGATCTATCTTTCCCTCTCAACCCCATTCTCCTGCCTTCTTCCCCTAACCCCTGATACCCGCACTAATCAAGGACCTATCAATCTCCGCTATATAACAACCACCAGGGAGCGCTACAAGATGGCTACCTCGCCGACAGTCACCTCGACTGGTCCCGACCCTGGGTAGATCGCCCGGCGCGGGGGGGGCTGAGATTTCCCCCCACCCCCCCGATTCAGGAGCTTGATCGCCCCGACGAGGAAGGCTCGCCGCCGGCTACGGGATCCAAGACCGTCCCATCAACGGAAGGTTCGAGACCCCCGACCGCTAGGAGAGATTGAACTTTTTTTTGCCTTCCATCATATGTTGAAAGACTGGAGCGACTAGGCTTGTATACGCTGGAATTTAGAAGGATGAGAGGGGATCTTATCGAAACATATAAGATTATTAAGGGGTTGGACACGTTAGAGGCAGGAAACATGTTCCCAATGTTGGGGGAGTCCAGAACCAGGGGCCACAGTTTTAGAATAAGGGGTAGGCCATTTAGAACTGAGATGAGGAAAAACTTTTTCAGTCAGACAGTTGTGAATCTGTGGAATTCTCTGCCTCAGAAGGCAGTGGAGGCCAATTCTCTGAATGCATTCAAGAGAGAGCTAGATAGAGCTCTTAAGGATAGCGGAGTCAAGGGGTATGGGGAGAAGGCAGGAACGGGGTACTGATTGAGAATGATCAGCCATGATCACATTGAATGGCGGTGCTGGCTCGAAGGGCCGAATGGCCTCCTCCTGCACCTATTGTCTATTGTCTATCACAGTGAGGGATGTGGAGGAGTCACTGTGGTGGATGTTCATGTTAAAGTGTATTTTGTGTGTCCTGGTGCTTTTTATTGTTATGACTGTACGGCAAATGAAATTCCTCGTATGTTGCAAAACATACTTGGCTAATAAAGTATTATTGTGATTGTGAGAAATATCCATTGACTTGGCCTCCACTGTCGTCTGCAGCAATGAATCCCACAGATTCACCGCCCCCTGACGAAAAAAATTCCTCCTCATCTCCTTTCTAAAGGCTTGTCCTTTTATTCTGAGGCTGTGACCTCTGGTCCTAGACTCTCCCACTGGTGGAAACATCCTCTCCACATCCACTCTGTCCAGGCCTTTCCTGCCATCCTTCTTGAAGCTTGCAGTGTACAAAATCTGCTACGGCATTTTGGCTAATGGCAAGTTGGCTTTCATGACAAGAGGAGTTGAGTGTTGGAGCAAAGAGGTCCTTCTGCAGTTGTACAGGGCCCTAGTGAGACCACACCTGGAGTACCGTGTGCAGTTTTGGTCTCCAAGTTTGAGGAAGGACATTCTTACTATTGAGGGCGTGCAGCCTAGGTTCACCAGGTTAATTCCCGGAATGGCGGGACTGTCAGATGTTGGAAGACTGGAGCGACTAGGCTTGTATACACTGGAATTTAGAAGGATGAAAGGGGATCTTATTGAAACATATAAAATTATTAAGGGATTGGACACGTTAGAGGCAGGAAACATGTTCCCAATGTTGGGTGAGTCCCGAACCAGGGGCCACAGTTTAAGAATAAGGGGTAGGCCATTTAGAACGGAGATGAGAAAAAATATTTTCACTCAGAGTTGTGAATCTGTGGAATTCTCTGCCTCAGAAGGCAGTGGAGGCCAATTCTGAATGCATTCAAGAGAGAGCTAGATAGAGCTCTTAAGGATAGCGGAGTCAGGGGGTATGGGGAGAAGGCAGGAACGGGGTACTGATTGAGAATGATCAGCCATGATCACATTGAATGTCGGTGCTGGCTCGAGGGGCTGAATGGCCTCCTCCTGCACCTATTGTCTATTGTCTATAAATGTGAGCTAACTCAAAGGTACATCTTGGGAAGCAACGTGCAGATATAAACTCTGGTTTACTGCCCCTGTCTTCTCTCGAGTGTTGTTTTGATTCTGGTGTATTGCTGATTGTAAAGGGAAGGTTCGCACTATCGATCAGAAGAGGTGTCCAAGTTTCCTGGGCTGCCGCACTAGCGATGACTTTTGCAGCTGTTTGCTCATGAATTTGGAAGTAACGGGAACTAGTGTGTGGGAAAGAACTGCTAAAAGGAGCTGGTTCACATTGGCGATCGACACAAAATGATGGAGTAACTCAGCGGGACAGGCAGCATCTCTGGAGAAAGAAGGAAGATGAGGAAAAACTTTTTCAGTCAGAGAGTTGTGAATCTGTGGAATTCTCTGCCTCAGAAGGCAGTGGAGGCCAATTCTCTGAACGCATTCAAGAGAGAGCTGGATAGAGCTCTTAAGGATAGCGGAGTCAGGGGGTATGGGGAGAAGGCAGGAACGGGGTACTGATTGAGAATGATCAGCCGTGATCACATTGAATGGTGGTGCTAGCTTGAAGGGCCGAATGGCCTCCTCCTGCACCAATTGTCTATTGTCTATTGAATGGGTGACGATTCGGGTTGAGACCCTTCTTCAGATCGATTGACGAAGGGTCTCGACCCGAAACGTCACCCATTCCTTCTCTCCCGAGATGCTGCCTGACCTGCTGAGTTACTCCAGCATTTTGTGAATAAATACCTTCGATTTGTAGCAGCACCTCCAGTTATTTTCTTACACTGATATAGTCCAGGTGAGGCAGAGGCTCACCTGCACCTCCTCCAACCTCACCTACTGTGTCCACTGTTCCAGGTGTGGACTCCTGTACTTCGGCGAGACCAAGTGATCGTTTCGCTGAACACCTTTGCTCGGTCCGCCTCGGCCTACCTGATGTTCCAGTTTAAAAAACACTTTCACTCCCCCTCCCACTCCCACACAATAGACAATAGACAATAGACAATAGGTGCAGGAGGAGGCCATTCGGCCCTTCGAGGCAGCACCGCCATTCAATGTGATCATGGCTGATCATTCTCAATCAGTACCCCGTTCCTGCCTTCTCCCCATACCCCCTGACTCCGCTATCCTTAAGAGCTCTATCCAGCTCTCTCTTGAATGCATTCAGAGAATTGGCCCCCACTGCCTTCTGAGGCAGAGAATTCCACAGATTCACAACTCTCTGACTGAAAAAGTTTTTCCTCATCTCAGTTCTAAATGGCCTACCCCTTATTCTTAATAACATTGACCTTTCTGTCCTGGGCCTCCTCCACTGTCCCCCACCCAAGTCACACCAGCTTCAAAGTCGTCTTGTTGGGTCTCATTGTCTGTAACTCGTTTTCACCTAGCCCACAGCTACCAGAGGCCTGGTTCCTTTACATCGTCACTTTTTTGCTTATCTTTCGTTCACTTGTTCTATATCTCTCTACATCACCGTCTGTATCTTTCGTTTCTCTCTCCCCTGATTCTCAGTCTGAAGAAAGATCTTGACCTGAAACCTCACCCATTCCTTCTCTCCAGAGATGCTGCCTGACCCGATGAGTTACTCCAGCTTTCTTCTGTCTATCTTCGGTTTAAACCAGCATCTGCAGTTCCTTCCTACACATAATATTTTACAGCATTGGCCAAGAAATTAGCATTTGCACTATATTAGAAAGCTGTTTATTCTTGGCATGTGATTGGAAAGCAGGAGTTTAGGAATTAAATGTATTCTCTTTTAAATTATGGGCGGCGCAGTGGCACAGCGGGTAGAGCTGCTGCCTCACAGCGCCAGAGACCTGGATGCTGTCGGTGTGGAGTTTGCATGTTCTCCCTGTGACCGCGTGGGTTTCCTCCCACATGACAAAGACGTGCAGGTTTGTAGGTTAATTTTCCCTCTGTAAAATCACTCCTAGTCTGCAGGCAGTGCATGACTACATGGGATAACATAGAACTAGTGTGAATGGGTGATCAATGGGTCAGTGTGGACTTGGTGGGCCGAATGGCCTATTTCCATGCTGTATCTTTCTTTCTTTAGATTATTTTTTAATTTTTATTTAGAGATACAGCGCAGAAACAGGCCCTTCGGCCCACCGGGTCCGCGCCGCCCAGCGATCCCCGCACACTAACACTATCCTACACCCACTAGGGACAATTTTTACATTTGCCCAGCCAATTAAGCTACAAACCTGTACGTCTTTGGAGTGTGGGAAGAAACCGTAGATCTCGGAGAAAACTCACGCAGGTCACGGGGAGAACGTACAAACTCCGTACAGACGGCGCCCGTAGTCAGGATCGAACCTGAGTCGACGGCGCTGCTTTCGCTGTAAGGCAGCAACTCTACCGCTGCGCCACCATGCATCTATCTATCTATCTATCTATCTATCTATCTATCTATCTATCTATCTATCTATCTATCTATCTATCTATCTATCTATCTATCTATCTATCTATCTATCTATCTATCTATCTATCTATCTATCTATCTATCTATCTATCTATCTATCTATCTATCTATCTATCTATCTATCTACCCATCCACCTACCCATCCACCTACCCATCCACCTACCCATCCACCTACCCATCCACCTACCCATCCACCTACCCATCCACCTACCCATCCATTATTTAGTTTAGTTTAGTGCAGTTTAATTTAGAGACACAGCGTGGAAACAGTCCCTTCGGCCCACTGAGTCCGCGCCGACCATCGATCCCCCGTTCACACTATTCCCATGCTATCCCACTTCCCTACTTCTTACACTTTAGCGCCGATTTACAATTACAAGGCCAATTAACCCGCAATGCCGCACGTCTGTGGGATGTGAGAGTAAACCGGAGCACCCGGAGGAAACCCACACGGTCACAGGAAGAACGTGCAAACACCACACGCAACAGCACCCGAGGTCGGGGTCGAACCTGTGACGCCGTGAGGCAGCGGCTCTACCCGCTGCACCACCGTGCCGCCCACATTGTAATGAAATAATTGGGTCCATACAGAATCAAATTCAACACTCTATCCAGGTCAGGATCAATTTAGTATAGTTTAGTTTGGTTTAGACAATAGACAATAGACAATAGACAATAGACAATAGGTGCAGGAGTAGGCCATTCAGCCCTTCGAGCCAGCACCGCCATTCAATGCGATCATGGCTGATCACTCTCAATCAGTACCCCGTTCCTGCCTTCTCCCCATACCCCCTCACTCCGCTATCCTTAAGAGCTCTATCCAGCTCTCTCTTGAAAGCATCCAACGAACTGGCCTCCATTGCCTTCTGAGGCAGAGAATTCCACACCTTCACCACTCTCTGACTGAATCTTAGAGATACAGCGTGGAAACAGGCCCCCACCGAGCTCACCGACCAGCGATCCCCGCACATAAACACACACCAGGGACAATTTACACTTATACAAACCGAAGCCAATTAACCTACAAACCTGCACGTCTTTGGAGTGCGGGAGGAAACCAAAGATCTCGGAGAAAACCCACGCTGTCACGGGGAGAACGTACAAACTCCATGCAGACAGCGCCCGTAGTCGGGATCGAACCCGGGTCTCCGGCGCTGCATTCACTGTAAGGCAGCAACTCTACCGCTGCGCCACTGTGCCAGTATTGTGCATGCCCTCAGTTCGAGATGAATGACAGCACAATAGATCTTTATTCTGGCTTTTATACAAATGCCGAAATGGGCCAGATATTGAAAATAACGATAGACCTTTGGGCTGAAGTGTGGTTTAGATCTGGTTTAAAGTTTACACACAAGCAGATCTCCTGATAGACACAGAGCACTGGAGTAACTCAGCAGGTCAGGCAGCATAACGTTATGAAAGTTTGGGCCATCGAGGATGTGCAGAGTTGGACGTGGACTTTGAATAACGGCACCATCGCCCGCACGTGTAGTATATGCAGCAAGAATTTCACTGTGCAGTTGCACACGAGAGAGTTAAAGCACCCACTGAGAACAGGAGTTGAGGCCGAGAGGGACAGAGGCTTGCAGGGGGATGGTGGCTTAGCCTTGCTCCATAAAGTGCTGGAGTAGCTGAGTGCATCCATCAGGTAGCATCTCTGGAGAACAGGGATATGTGAGGCAATAGACAATAGGTGCAGGAGGAGGCCATTCGGCCCTTCGAGCCAGCACCACCATTCAATGTGAACATGGCTGATCATTCTCAATCAGTACCCCGTTCCTGCCCTCTCCCCATACCCCCTGACTCCGCTATCCTTAAGAGCTCTATCTAGCTCTCTCTTGAATGCATTCAGAGAATTGGCCTCCACTGCCTTCTGAGGCAGAGAATTCCACAGATTCACAACTCTCTGACTGAAAAAGTTTTTCCTCATCTCAGTTCTAAATGGCCTACCCTTTATTCTTAAATTGTGGCCCCTTGTTCTGGACTCCCCCAACATTGGGAACATGTTTCCTGCCTCTAACGTGTCCAACCCCTTAATAATCTTATACGTTTCGATAAGATCTCCTCTCATCCTTCTAAATTCCAGTGAGGTTGAGTTCCGATCCTTCGCCAGACTGACTCAGTCTCAATCAGTCTGTAGAACCATAACGTCACCTATTCCCTTTCCCCCAGAGATACTGCCTGACCCGCTGAGTTACTCCAGCACTTTGTGTCTATCTTTGGTATAAACCAGGAACTGCAGTTCCTTGTTCCTACAGATCTCGTGATTGTTCTGAATTCACTCAGCGGGTTAGGCAGCATGTCTGGAGAAAAGGAATAGGTGGCATTTTTAGATTTAGATTTAGAGATACATCGCAGAAACAGGCCCTTCGACCCACCAGGTCCGCGCCACCCAGCGATCCCCGCACACTAACACTATCCTACACCCACCAGGGACAATTTTTACATTTCCCCAGCCAATTAACCTACAAGCCTGCACATCTTTGGAGTGTGGGAGGAAACCGAAGATCTCGGAGAAACCCCACACAGGTCACGGGGAGAGCGTACAAACTCCGTACAGACGGCGCCCGTAGTCAGGATCGAACCTGAGTCTCCGGCGCTGCATTCGCTGTAAAACAGCAACTCTACCGCTGCGCCACCGTGCCGCTGTGGTTTTGCGTCACCACCTCTCTACATCGCCATCTATATTTATTGTATCCCTCTCCCCTGACTCACAGTCTGAAGAAGGGTCTCGACCCTAAACATCACCTGTACATGTTCTCCAGAGATGCTGTCTGACCCGCTGAGTTACTCCAGGACTTTTGTGTCGATCTTCGGGGTAAACCAGCATCTGCAGTTCCTTCCTACACATTTCGTCTGCTCCATTGCAGAATCTCCACAAGGTGTGTCCACTTTGAAGAAGTTCTCCTCCTCTCTCCGTCGGGAGTTCTGCACCATCCTCTCTCGCTGCTCCCCCCCTCTGTGATCCCTCCCGCTCTCCCACTCCACCGCCACGGTTTAACCCATCAAAGTCTTGTGGAGTGTCATTGTCTGTAACTCGTTTTCACCTAGCCCACGGCCAACAATGGCCTGTTCCCTTTATCACCATTACTTTTTGGCACATCTTTCGTTCATTTGTTCTCTATTTCTCCCCGTCACCGTCTACATCTCTTGTTTCCCTCACCCCGGTCTCAACTTGAAACGTCACCCATTCCTTTTCTCCAGAGATGCTGCCTGACCCGTTGAGTTGCTCCAGCACTTTGTGTCTATCTTTGGTGTAAACCAGCATTTATTTCCAGTTCCTTGTTTCCACAGATCTTTTGATTGCTTTCCGCTTTGTTGCCAAGAAATAACTCCCCTCCCGGCCCATTTGTTTTCTCTTACTATCAGGACTTCCTCGTCTGCTACTTTGCAGATGTGACACAAGGTTGAATGTCGCAGTTATAATCTGCCTTTACACTGTAGTATTGTGCCTGATCTTAGTGGGAAACCTCAAACATAACACATGATGAGTGTTTGTCGGCACTGGGCCTGTACTCACTGGATGTTAGAAAAACGAGGGGGGATCTCATTGAAATGTACCGAATAGTGAAAGGCCTGGATAGAGTGGACATGGAGAGAGAGGATGTTTCCACTAGTGGGAGAGTCTCGGGCCAGAGGCCACAGCCTCAGAGTTAAAGGACGTTCATTTAGGAAGGAGATGAGGAGGAATTTCTTTAGTCAGAGGGTGGTGAATCTGTGGAATTCATTGCCACAGAAGGCTGTGGAGGCCAAGTCAGTAGATATATTTAAGGCAGAGATAGATAGATTATTCATTTGTACGGGTGTCAAGGGTTAGGGGAAGAAGGCAGGAGAATGGGGTTCGGAGGGAGAGATAGATCAGCCGTGATTGGATGGCGGAATAGACTAGATGGGCCGAATGGCCTAATTCTGCTCCTATCATTTATGATCTTATGACCTTATGACCTCCCCCTCATTCACGATTATCGAGATCTATTAATAGGGGAACTAATGAGTAAATGGCTGCATATTCATTAGCGATTAATATACACCGGCATTATTTTAAGCACACATCCATGCCTCAGTCCTAAATAATTTCCACTGCACACTAGTCATTAATTAATTCACTTCAACGAGAACTTCATTGTTTAATTACATCTCTTGGCCAGATGACTCAAACCGCGCTGAAATACGTATTCCTTCTCTCCAGAGATTCTGTCTGACCCGTTCAGCTGCTCCGGCATTTTGTGTCTATCTTCTGCACAAGGTGTTCGCTGTTCCCTGGCTATTCCAGACCAAAAGTGTTGCCTATTTTCCTGCTTAACTGTTGCAGGCAAAAGACCATTGACTGCTGCTGCCAATCTCAATACAAAGCATCATGAGACAAATCAGACAATGACTTTGCCTGATAACTGCACTTCTTAAGCGGCACGGTGGCGCAGCGGTAGAGTTGCTGCCTTGCAGCAAATTCAGCGCCGGAGACTCAGGTTCGATCCTGACTACGGGCGCCGTCTGTACGGAGTTTGTACGTTCTCCCCGTGACCTGCATGGGTTTTCTCCGAGATCTTCGGTTTCCTCCCACACTCCAAAGACGTACAGGTATGTAGGTTAATTGACTGGGTAAATGTAAAAATTGTCCCTAGTGTGTGTAGGATAGTGTTAATGTGCGGGGATCGCTGGACGGCGCGGACTCGGTGGGCCGAAGGGCCTGTTTCCGCACGGTATCTCTAAATCTAAAAATCTAAAAATCTAAATCTTTATAAATCACAAGCCATCCAAACTTACAGCGCCAGAGACCCGGTTTGACCATATGTACGGAGTTTGCACGTTCTCAGTGTGACCACGTGGGCTTTCTCCGGGTGCTCTGGGTACCTCCCACACTCCAAAGACATGCAAAGTTTGTAGGTTAATTGGCTGTGGTAAAAATCGTAAATTGTCCCTAGTGTATAGGACAGAGATAGTGTACAGGAATCACTGGTCGGTGCGGACTCGGTGGGCCGAAGGGCCTGTTTCCACGCTGTGTCTCTAAACGAAACGAAACTAAACTAAACTAAACTAAACTAAACTGAACGAAATAACTGGAAGATTCACAATAATAACAACTCAAATAATAACTTAACTCTTTATTTTCACAAAGCTGTTAGTGACAGAAGTCTTCAGTTTGCTCTCATGACTTCCAGAACTGTTAGTGACATTACCCACTAGAGATGTACCAGGTTGGAGCTAGACTTGGCAAGATCTTCGCGAAGTACCTTAGTCAGGGTCATCTTCTTCAGTAGAAACGGGGAACTGCAGGTGCTGGTTTGCAAAGGACACAAAGTGCTGGAGTGACTCAACGGGTCAGGCGTCATCTCTGAAGAACATGGGTAGGTGGCGTTTCAGATCAGGACTCTTCTTCAGACTGATTGTAAGGGGGGGGGGAGGGGGGGGAGAAAGCTTGAAGAGAGGAGAAGCAGGACAGAGTCTGAAGAAGGGTCACAATAGACAATAGACAATAGGTGCAGGAGGAGGCCATTCGACCCTTCGAGCCAGCACCGCCATTCAATGTGATCATGGCTGATCATTCTCAATCAGTACCCCGTTCCTGCCTTCTCCCCATACCCCCTGACTCCGCTATCCTTAAGAGCTCTATCTAGCTCTTTCTTGAAAGCATTTAGAGAATTGGCCTCCACTGCCTTCTGAGGCAGAGAATTCCACAGATTCGACCCGAAACGTCACCCATTCCTTCTCTCCAGAGATGCTGCCTGTCCCGCTGAGTTACCCCAGCATTGTGTGTCTAATAGGTGAAGGTAGACCACACAAAGCTGTAGTAACTGGTAACTGAGCGGGTCAGGCAGCATCTCTGGAGAGATGGAATGGGCGATGTTTTGGGTCGAGACGCTGTGTAATACCAATCACAATTCTGGAAGTGCTGTTTTAAAGTCTATCCTGGCAAATTCTGAAAATGGGAGTTTCTTGCATTAGTGACACAAGTATTCTTTATAACATATTGTTAGGAGGTTCCACCGCGTCTCACAGGGTAGTCTGGGAGTTACAGAACATCGTCATTATCTTTGAGAGGTTATTAGTTTTGCCTGAAGCAAAATGAGAACAGCGATAGAGATCTGAGATAGCCTGGATGTAACGTGTAAGCTGCCACGAGACTTAGACGACTGTTTGGGATTTTTAGTTTAGAGATACAGCGCGGAAACAGGCCCTTCGGCCCACCGAGTCCAAGCCAACCAGCGATCCCCGCACATTAATACTATCCTACACGCACTAAGGTTAATTTACACTTATACCAAACCAATTTACCGATCGACCTGTACGCCTTTGGAGTGTGGGAGGAAACCAAAGATCTCGGGGGAAAAACCCACGCAGGTCACGGGGAGAATGTACAAACTCCCTACAGACAGCGCCCGTAGTCGGGATCGAACCCGGATCTCCGGCGCTGCAAGGCAGCGACTCTACCGCTGCGCCACCATAGTGATTCTTGTTTGAAAGCTTTCTCTCTATCCCTCTCCGATGTGAGATGAAGGGCCATCGTGCACGCACAAACACTGGCTGTTCTGCCGTTGACTCCACGCTGTCAAGTGTTCACCAATCTAAGCCATGTAGGAAAATAACTGCAGATGCCGGTACAAATCGAAGGTATCACAAAATGCTGGAGTAACTCAGCAGGTCAGGCAGCATCTCAGGAGAGAAGGAATGGGTGACGTTTCGGGTCGAGACCCTTCTTCAGATTGAGTCTGAAGAAGGGTCTCGACCCGAAATGTCACCCATTCCTTCCCTCCAAGATGCTGCCTGACCAATCTAAGCCATTGTTAATTCAAGAAAGCATAAGGCAGACATAGATAGATTCTCAAAATGCTGGAGTAACTCAGCAGGTCAGGCAGCATCTCGGGAGAGAAGGAATGGGTGACGTTTCGGGTCGAGACCCTTCTTCTGACTGAAGAAGGGTCTCGACCCGAAACGTCACCCATTCCTTCTCTCCCGAGATGCTGCCTGACCTGCTGAGTTACTCCAGCATTTTGTGAATAAATTGATTTGTACCAGCATCTGCAGTTATTTTCTTATAGATAGATTCTCGATCAGTGCGGGTGTCGGGGGTTATGGGGGAGAAGGCAGGGGAATGGGGTTAAGAGGGAGAGATAGACTGAATGGCGGAGCAGACTTGATGGGCCGAATGGCAACATTCTGCTCCTGTCACTTATGACCTTACGTCCTTGTGAACAATGGTCTCTGCATTAAAGCCACTCGCAGATAGCTATTCCTCGCCAACATCAATTAATGGGGAACAGCAATTTCCAGGAACATGACAGTTCCTTAAGCAACAATCTGCAGCGGCTCCAAAGGAATAGTAAAGAGGATTATTGACATCCAATTTTAGCGGGTTTTTGAAAGAAACGTGTCCCAGGACGATCATTACAATGGGTTGATCATTCTTATCTGATCTGCTGCAGAAAAAGCATTACAAGCGATCGGAAGCAAACTTGGAACAGGAATGTGTTTTGCAAACACGCGGTAAACGTATCATCATCTTGTACCCTACAGCTTTCCACTCACTTATGCATCATTCAACACTTTTGCCATTTTGCGGAGTAATTACAAAGTAAATGCCTCTCGGGGATTCAGGTGAAGCATGTTTCATCCCAGAAGAAAGCGTCAAAATTCAATATCAGGCGGCCGACATTTCTGGAATTAAATATCAAATCGTGGAAACAGTACCTTAGCTGGGGACATCGTTCTAGATGTGTAAGAAGGAACTGGTTTAAACCGAAGACAGACGCAAAATGCTGGAGTAACTCAGCGGGACAGGCAGCCTCTCTGGAGAGAAGGAAGGAATGGGTGACGTTTTGGGTGGAGACCCTTCTCCTCTCCATTTCCTGTCCCACTGAGTTACTCCAGCTTTTGTGTCCAAACAGTTCTGAGTAGAGACACAGTGGGGAAACAGGCCCTTCGGCCCACCGAGTCCGCGTTGACTAGCGATCCCCGCGCACTAGCACTGTCCTAGGGACCCGCCCTCTCCCCTGACATCAGTCTGAAGAAGGGTCTCGACCCGAAACAGCACCCATTCCTTCTCTCCCGAGATGCAAAGAGTAGGAATAAACGGGTCCTTTTCGGAATGGCAGGCAGTGACTAGTGGGGTACCTCAAGGCTCAGTGCTGGGACCCCAGTTATTTACAATATATATTAATGATTTGGACGAGGGAATTGAATGCAACATCTCTAAGTTTGCGGATGACACGAAGCTGGGTGGCAGTGTTAGCTGCGAGGAGGATGCTAGGAGGCTGCAGAGTGACTTGGATAGATTAGGCGAGTGGGCAAATGCATGGCAGATGCAATATAATGTGGATAAATGTGAGGTTATCCACTTTGGCGGCAAGAACAGGAATGCAGAGTATTACCTGAATGGTGGCCAATTAGGAAAAGGGGAGATGCAACATGACCTGGGTGTCATGGTGCACCAGTCATTGAAAGCAAGCATGCAGGTGCAGCAGGCAGTGAAGAAAGCGAATGGTATGTTAGCATTCATAGCAAGAGGATTTGAGTATAGGAGCAGGGAGGTTCTGCTGCAGTTGTACAGGGCCTTGGTGAGATCGCACCTGGAGTATTGTGTACAGTTTTGGTCTCCTAATCTGAGGAAAGACATTCTAGCCTTAGAGGGAGTACAGAGAAGGTTCACCAGATTGATCCCTGGGATGGCAGGACTTTCATATGAAGAAAGACTGGATAGACTAGGCTTATACTCGCTGGAATTTAGAAGACTGAGGTGGGATCTTATTGAAACATATAAAATTCTTAAGGGGTTGGAGAGGCTAGATGCGGGAAGATTGTTCCCGATGTTGGGGAAGTCCAGAACCAGGGGTCACAGCTTAAGGATAAGGGGGAAGTCTTTTAGGACCGAGGTGAGAAAACATTTCTTCACACAGAGAGTGGTGAGTCTGTGGAATTCTCTGCCACAGAAGGTAGTTGAGGCCAGTTCATTGGCTATATTTAAGAGGGAGTTAGATGTGGCCCTTGTGGCTAAAGGGATCAGGGGGTATGGAGAGAAGGCAGGTACAGGTTACTGAGCTGGATGATCAGCCATGATCATATTGAATGGCGGTGCAGGCTCGAAGGGCCGAATGGCCTACTCCTGCACCTATTTTCTATGTTTCTATGTTTCTATGTTTCAATGCTGCCTGACCCCGCTGAGTTACTCCAGCTTTTTGTGTCTACCCTGGGTTATTCTTTACTTCTATGGGCAAGCACAACACCAAAGCAACTCAAAAATACATACAACACCATTCACCACTTAATTAGCATGCCCTCCACCACCCTAAACATTCACTTATATGTAAGTGATAGGAGCAGGACTAGGCCATTCGGCCCATCAAGTCTACTCCGCCATTGCTGATCTATCTTTCCTTCTTAACCCCATTCTCCTGCCTTCTCCCCATAACCCCTGACACCCGCACTAATCAAGAATCTATCCATATCTGCCTTGAAAATATCCACTGATTTGGCCTCCACAACCTTCTGTGTTAATGAATTCCACAGATTCACCACCCTCTGGCTAAAGAATTCCACCAAAGTGGCAGCAGAGTGGACCATCTACAAAATGCCCTGCTGTTAATTGTCCCGGCTACACTAAGAAGAAATGCTCTTCTCAAACACACGTGATCAACCTTTGTACAAACCCAGCAGTTGCATAGGAAAGTGAGACCGCACCTGGAGTACTGTGTGTAGTTTTGGTCTCCAAATTTGAGGAAGGATATTCTTGCAATTGAGGGCGTGCAGCGTAGGTGTATTAGTTGTGAATCTGTGGAATTCTCTGCCTCAGAAGGCAGTGGGGGCCAATTCTCTGAATGCATTCAAGAGAGAGCTGGATAGAGCTCTTAAGGATAGCGGAGTCAGGGGGTATGGGGAGAAGGCAGGAACGGGGTACTGATTGAGAATGATCAGCCATGATCACATTGAATGGCGGTGCTGGCTCGAAGGGCCGAATGGCCTCCTCCTGCACCTATTGTCTATTGTCTATTGAAAGCAACCAGGTCACAAACCAAAGAGAGAAACGCAGTGCTGGAGTAACTCAGCGGGACAGGCAGCATCTCTGGAGAAAATGGACGGGTGACGTTTTGAGTTGAGACTGAAGGATGAGGGGAGGGAACTGGAGAACAAGAAAAGGCCTGAACTAAGCCAGACTCCATAGTCTTGGCCAGGGGTCCAGATCTAAAACGTCGCCTGTGCATTCTCCTCCCCAGACGCTGCCTGACACGCTGAGTTCCTCCAGCACTTTGTGTTTATTTTTCCTCACGGCCAGTTAGGGATGGTGATAAATGCTGGAGGTACACACACACACACACACACATTGAAAGCAAACGGATGAATAAGGAAGAGAATAGATCTTCTTTCTTCCCCTTCCATTTCAAAACATTGCTCCTTTTCTCTGAGCTAAACGGCAATGGTATTCATAATATTTTGTCCGTCATTCCGAAGGACATTCCAAAGATACAACAATACAGTGACAAAGATTAACAGAGTGATTCATTACATTCAGTCAGATGCAGATGACAGCAATAATCTTAACATCACGTTATATTTTCATTAAAAATAGAAGGCACATTTTAAATAAGATTGCACTTTTCAATTCAGGCTGAAGCAAATGGGTCAAAACAAATCTCCGTAACACTTGTGCAGTTCCCAAGCATGGGAATTGTGTTAGGGAGATAAATAAGCTTGTTACATTTCTGTCCCAAGCATTCGCACAAACATTCTGCAACTCGCCTTTGAAACCTGTTGAGAATTTATTGACGTCTAAATAACAAAGAGCAGTAAACGGGGAATAAAATACAATGGTGTTGCCTGCTTCATAAACAGCCCAAAAACAAGTCTTATTCTTTCGCAGACAGACACAAAACAATGGAGTAACTCAGCGGGACAGGCGGCATCTCCGGAGAGAAGGAACGGGTCGAGACCCTTCTTCAGACCGAGAGTCAGGGGAGAGAGGGAGAGACACAGAGATAAGGAAGTGGAAGGTGTGAGAATGAGACATCAAAGGGGGTGTAGTTCGTCCTCACACCTTGCGATTGCAATCAGGTGTTGTCTTTCCGCTGACTGGTTAGCACACAACGGAAGCTTTTCACTGTACCTCAGTTTAAGAATAAGGGATAGGCCATTTAGAACTGAGATGAGTTCTATTGTCAATATGATCATGGCTGATCATATACAATCAGTACCCCGTTCCTTCTTTTTCCCCATATCCCTTGATTCCGTTAGCCCTAAGACAATAGACAATAGACAATAAGTGCAGGAGGAGGCCATTCGGCCCTTCGCGCCAGCACCGCCATTCAATGTGATCATGGCTGATCATTCTCAATCAGTACCCCGTTCCTGCCTTCTCCCCATACCCCCTGACTCCGCTATCCTTAAGAGCTCTATTTTGCTCTCTCTTGACTACATTCAGAGAATTGGCCTCCACTGCCTTCTGAGGCAGAGAATTTCACAGATTCACAACTCTCTGACTGAAAAAGTTTTTCCTCATCTCAGTTCTAAATGGCCTACCCCTTATTCTTAAACTGTGGCCCCTTGTTCTGGACTCCCCCAACATTGGGAACATGTTTCCTGCCTCTAACATGTCCAACCCCTTAATAATCTTATACGTTTCGATAAGATCTCCTCTCATCCTTCTAAATTCCAGTGTATGCAAGCCTAGTCGCTCCAGTCTTTCAACATATGACAGTCCCGCCATTCCGGGAATTAACCTAGTAAACCTACGCCGCGCGCCCTCAATAGCAAGAATATCCTTCCTCAAATTTGGAGACCAAAATTGCACACAGTACTCCAGGTGCGGTCTCACTAGGGCCCTGTACAACTGCACACAGTACTCCAGGTCTTGCTTTCAACTGTCTGGGTTCCATTTAATGACATTTCCAATTCCGTTCTTCATCTTTAGGACCACTTTGATGAGAAAGTTAGTTCTCCCAGCTTGTAGCTAATTAGCCATTTTATTAATACAGTACACCCTTATTCAACACTGCGGGGATAGATTTTTAAGTCATTATGATGCAGATTTTCAGATGAAGGTATGAAATGGCATTCATTCAAAAAAAAAAAGTAATTTATTCTAGGAAGATTACAGACATTTCAAATATTAAAATAAAGTGATAGTTACAATTACAATTGACTTTAGTGCTGCCAGAAGGTTATACGTAGCGAGCAGAATATACAATGGGATGTCACCAACATTAATATAGAAGTGATTTATGCATACAATAACAGCAGCTCTAGGTAATAACACAGGATATGTGATAGGTAAAATGATAAACTCTCTGCTCCCATAGCATAGACCTGACTAATTCAAAGAGAAGGTCAAACAAATGTGAATCCTGTTGCTAAGCATGCTACTAAGTCAGAGTTAGACAGCGGAGGAGGGGACTTTACTGTGGTGCAGCGGTAGAGTTGCTGCCTTACAGCGAATGCAGCGACGGAGACCCGGGTTCCATCCCGACCACGGGCGGCGTCTGTATGGAGTTTGTACGTTCTCCCCGTGACCTGCGTGGGTTTTCTCCGAGATCTTCGGCTTCCTCCCACACTCCAAAGGCGTACAGGGTTTGTTGGTTAATTGACTTGGTAAAGGGTGTCAATTGTCCCTAGTGTGTGTAGGATAGTGTTGATCCACGATAATGGGGTTGGCGCGGACCCGGTGGGCCGTAGGGCCTGTTTCCGCGCTGTATTTGTAAACTAAACTAAACCATTTGGCCCATTCTATCTTTGCTAGCTCTTCATATTTAGTTTAGTCTAGTTTATTTTAAAGATGCAGTGCAGAAACAGGCCCTTCGGCCCACCCAGTCCGTGCCGACCAGTGATCCCCGCACACTAACACTATCCTACATACACTTGGGACAGTTTACAGAAGCCAATGAACCTACAAACCTACACGTCTTTGGAGTATGGGAGGAAACCGGAGCACCCGGGGAAAACCCACGCAGGTCACGGGGAGAACGTACAAACTCCGTACAGATAGAATCTGTAGTCAGGATCGAGGCCATGTCTCTGGCACTGTGAGGCAGCAACTCTACCGCTGCGCCACCGTGGCACCCAAATGGGTTGAACAGAACTCATTTCTTCCATCAGTTGCCCACAAGTGAGGGGACTTCTTCTGGTGTTTTACCAAGGCACTAATTTCAGAGAATGTTCCCGTTTTAACCTGCTGTGTTTCTGGTTGTCCAAGGCATCAGACAATTGTCAGGATGGGGAAGTTATATTTGGACAACCGAGAGACAGCAAAATGTACAGTTTAGTTTATTCTCGTCACATGTACCGAGGTACAGTGGAAAGCTCTTTGTTGCGTACTTTCCACGGTTAACGGTTTAAGGACTGCCTCAAAGTGTCCCTGAAAGACTTGGACATCAACCTCAGCACTTGGGAGTCTCTTGCTCTGGACCGTCCCAACCCGGCGCAGTAAGCTCACCACAGGAGCCCGTGCAGCAGAGAACAGACGCACTGCAGAGGCCCAGAGGAAACGCACCGCGCGCAAGGCCCGGGCTACCTCCACTTCCACTACAGCACCCATCCACTTGTATCCTACGTGTGGGCGTGCCTTCCGGGCCCGGATTGGCCTCACCAGTCACTCCCGGACCCACAGTCACCAATCCTCCAACTGAAAGTGAAGTCATGGTCATCTTCCAACCCAAAGGACGAACAACAACAACCACTCAGCAAAAAGACTATATGTGATTACAATGTGACTATATGTGATTACCATTGGTCACGGTGGCGCAGTGGTAAAGTTGCCGCCTTACAGCGAATGCAGCGCCGGAGACCCGGGTTCGATCCCGACCGCGGGTGCTGTCTGTCTGTACGGAGTTTGTACGTTCTCCCCGTGACCTGCGTGGGTTTTCTCCGAGATCTTCGGTTTCCTCCCACACTCCAAAGACGTGCAGGTATGTAGGTTAATTGGCTGGGTAAATGTAAAGGTTGACCCTAGTGTTAGTGTGCGTGGGATCGCTGGTCGGCGCGGACCCGGTGGGCCGAAGGTCCTGTTTCCACGTTGTATCTCTAAACTAAACTCAATGAAGGCAACCGAACGTGGGATTTGGCTAAACTCAAGAAACACGCAGCTCTATGGGACTTTGGTTCGGCCGTATTTGCGGTATTGTCTGCATTTCTGGTCGTCCACCAGGTGTGAAGACTTTGGAGAGGAACTTTACCAGAACGATGGACACAAAGTGCTGGAGTAACTCAGCCGGTCAGGCAGCATCTCCGGAGAAAATGGATGGGTGACGTATTGGGTCGGATCCCTTCTTCAGACAAGATGAGGTCGGTGTTAGCTGGCGGGAGAGGTTGGACAAACCTGGGTTGCTTTCTCTGCAACAGCATAAGTCGAGGGGAGACCTGATAGAAGTATGTAAAATGATGAGAGGCATAGATTGGGCAGACGGTCAGAACCTTCTTTCCCACCATGGAAACATTAAGTACTAGAAGGCAAAGTTTAAAGGTGAGAGGGGCAAACATTAAAGGAAATGCGAGGGGCATGTTTGTTGTTTACACACAGGGTGGTGAGGGTCTGGAACGCACTGCCAGGGGTGGTGGTGGAGGTGGAGGCAGATACCATAGTGCCAATTAAAAGACTTTTGGACAGGCACATGCAAGTGCAGGGAACGGAGGGATTATGGACCGTGTGCAGGCAGATAAGAGATGGTCTTGGCACCAGGTTCGGCACAGACATTGTGGGCCGAAGGGCCTGTTCTTGTGCTGTACTGTTCTAAGTAGACACAAAATGCTGGAGTAACTCAGCGGGTCAGGCAGCATCTCGGGAGAGAAGGAATAGGTGACGTTTCGGGTCGAGACCCTTCTTCAGACTGATGTCAGGGGAGGGGGGCGGGCTTGGAGAGTTAGATTTAGTTTTAAGAGAGAGTTAGATTTTGCTTTGGAATCAAGGGATATGGGGAAAAAGCAGGAACGGGGTACTGATTTTAGATGATCATCAGCCATGATCATATTGAATGGCGGTGCTAGCTCGTAGGGTCAAATGGCCTACTCCTGCACCTATTTTAGGGGGAGAGGGGGAGAGGGAGAGGGAGAGGGGGAGGGGGAGAGGGAGAGAGGGAGAGAGGGAGAGAGAGAGAGAGAGAGAGAGAGAGAGAGAGAGAGAGAGAGAGAGAGAGAGAGAGAGAGAGAGAGAGAGAGAGAGAGAGAGAGAGAGAGAGATTTCTGTTCCTCGAAGCGATGGTAAAAAGGATTGGAAAATGTTATTAAGAACAACTTTTCATAAAGATGTTGGTCTTTACATAATATACACTTGGTCATAATATACACTCATTTTCAAATATGATGATGCACATCACCTTGATTAACGCGTGTTATTTGTATAGTTATCTTTATTTCCACATGTTATAAACAGATTTAATAAGACGTGGACATCTGAAGACTTACCTTTCTCAGCTTAATTAAATTCCCGACCGCAGCAGAGCTCAGTAAGTGAACCTCTTGTGAAAAGTGGCTCCTTATCTAATTAGAACCACCCTTGCTTCTGAGGTAAATGATGCTAAGTTTTCAGGTGATGGCTGGTGTAATTGAAAACCTTCTCTCTGGTGGCACTTTGATGAGTTTCAGACAGTGATGAACAATGATGCCTGTGTATCTGCCTGTGCCTGGAACCAGTCCTCATTGAGGTTGGAGATACAGCATGGAAACAGGCCCTTCGGCCCACCGAGTCCATGCCAACCATCGATCACCCGTTCACACTAAGTTCCATGTTCTCCTCCATTCTCAATGGTACTGAATTTGTCACTGGTGTAACTGCACCGTGAGTTTAGTTTAGTTCAGAGATACAGCGCGGAAACAGGCCCTTCGGCCCACCGAGTCCGTGCCGACCGGCGATCCCCGCACACTAACACTACCCAACACACACTAGGGACAATTTTACATTTACACCAAGCCAATTAACCTACAAACCTGCACGTCTTTGGAGCGTGGGAGGAAACCGAAGATCTCGGAGAAAACCCACGCAGGTCACGGGGAGAACGTACAAACTCCGTACAGACGGCGCCCGTAGTCGGGATGGAACCCGGGTCTCCGGCGCTGTGAGGCAGCGACTTTACTGCCCGTGATGCAGGAGTCTGTGTGATATTACTGCCCTGCTTCACAGCAGGTTCCTGAGCAATTACATTCTGTGTCAGAGCTGCCCCGGGACCTGCAGTCTTTTTTCGGAAACGAACATGGGAAATATCCTGGTGTGTTTGCGAGTGGATCTCAGAGTGATATCATTGCCCATTCACAGCTGACGCCCAGCAGGGTATTTATTCACAAAATGCTGGAGTAACTCAGCAGGTCAGGCAGCATCTCAGGAGAGAAGGAATGGGCGACGTTTCGGGTCGAGACCCTTCTTCAGACTGATGTCAGGGGGGCAGGACAAAGGAAGGATATAGGTGGAGACAGGAAGATAGAGGGAGCACTGGGAAGGGGGAGGGGAAGAGAGGGACAGAGGGACTATCTAAAGTTGGAGAAGTCAATGTTCATACCACCGGGCTGCAAGCTGCCCAGGCGAAATATGAGGTGCTGTTCCTCCAATTTCCGGTGGGCCTCACTATGGCACTGGAGGAGGCCCATGACAGAAAGGCCAGACTGGGAGTGGGAGGGGGAGTTGAAGTGCTCAGCCACCAGGAGATCAGTTTGGCCAACGCGGACCAGTCTTTCAACTTATGACAGACCCGCCATTCCGGGAATTAACCTAGTAAACCTACGCTGCACGCCCTCAATAGCAAGAATATCCTTCCTCAAATTTAGAGACCAAAACTGCACACAGTACTCCAGGTGCGGTCTCACTAAGGCCCTGTGCAACTGCAGAAGGACCTCTTTGCTCCTGTACTCAACTCCTCTTGTCATAAAGGCCAACATTTCATTGGCTTTCTTTACTGCCTGCTGTACCTGTGTGCTTCCTTTCAGTGACTGATGCACTAGGGCACCCAGATCTCATTGTACGTCCCCTGTTCCTAACTTGACACCATTCAGATAATAATCTGCCTTTCTATTGTTACCACCAAAGTGGATAACCTCACATGTATCCACGTTAAACTGCATCTGCCATGCATCCGCCACTCACACAACCTGTCCAAGTCACCCTGCAACCACACAGAGGGCAGTGGGTGTATGGAACGAGCTGCCAGAGGAGGTAGTTGAGACTGGGACGATCCCAACGTTTAACAACCGGTTAGACAGGTACATGGATAGGATAGGTTTGGAGGGATATGGACCAAACGCGGGCGGGTGGGACTAGTGTAGCTGGGAAGTTGGGCCGAAGGACCTGTTTCCAGGCTGTATCACTCTATGACTCTATGACAAGGGTAGAACGTACAAACTCCATACAGACAGCACCCGTAGTCGGGATTGAACCTGGTGCTGCAGGCGCTGTCAGGCAGCAACTCTACCGCCACGCCACCGTGACCGCCCAGTCCACATCTATATTTAGTGGATCTGATAAATATCACCATTGAAGAATGGTCGGAAGAAGGGTCTCGACCTGAAACGTCACCCATTCCTTCTCGCCTGAGATGCTGCCTGACCTGCTGAGTTACTCCAGCATTTTGTGAATAAATACCTTCGATTTGTACCAGCATCTGCAGTTATTTTCTTATAATATCACCATTGATCCTGACATAGACTGGATGAGATGCAGCTAAGATTTTATACTTGGAGAGCTGAATAGAAAAGATTGTTATTTGAAAGCAAGAATAGGTAAGTAACAAGGGAGCTGTGTCCACAATGCAGAGAACCGTGAAGGTTGGGCAGAGTAAGTAAGGCAAAGAAATCAAATAATAGGAGCCCAGACCATCACACAAACCAACCTCCCTTCCATCGCCTCCATCTACACCTCACGCTGCCTCGGCAAGGCCAGCAGCATAATCAAGGACCAGTCGCACCCCGGCCACTCCCTCTTCTCCCCTCTCCCATCGGGCAAAAGGTACAGAAGTGTGAAAACGCACACCTCCAGATTCAGGGACAGTCTCTTCCCAGCTGTTGTCAGGCAACTGAACAGCTTGAGTGCAGTCCTGAACTCCCACCTGCCTCATTGGAAACCTTTGAACTCTCTCTAAATGGTCTTTATCAGACAACTATCTAGCACTAAATGCTGTAAAATGTATCTGTACACTCTGAACGGCATCATTGTGATTCTGTAGATAGTCTTTTCTTTGTAGGAAAGAAATTGCAGATGCTGGTTAAAATCGAAGGGAGACACAAAATGCTGGAGTAACTCAGCGGGTCAGGCAGCATCTCAGGAGAGAAGGAACGGGCGACGTTTCGGGTCGAGACCCTTCTTCAGACTGATGTCAGGGGAGAGGGAAACGAGAGATGTAGATGGTGATGTAGACTAGTTCTATGTTGTAGTTCTCATCCACTCCCTGCACATTAGCGGCCATTTTATACAGAGGGCCGATTAAACCACAAACCCGCGTGTTTTGGGGATGTGGGAAGAAACCGGAGCACCCGGAGGAAATCCACGCGGTCACGGGGAGAGCGTGCAAACTCCGTACAGACAGCACCCGTAGTCAGGATGGAAAGCGAGTCTCCAGCGCTGTGAGGCAGCAACTTATAGGAGGAGTTTGCACGTTCATAGTTCGCCCCGGGCAGATAACAACCCATTGGGTATGAATATTGATATCACAAACTTCAAGTAACCCTTGCGTCCCCTCTCTCTCCATCCCTCCCCCACCCAAGTCCTTGTCAATGTCGCCCTGGTGAGTCTCATTGTCTGTAACTCGTTTTCACCCAGGCCCACAGCTAACAATGGCCTCTTTCCTTTACCATCGTTACTTCTTTGCCTATCCTTCATTCGTTTGTTCTCTCTCTCTCTACATCACCATCTATACCTCTCGTTTCCCTTTCTCCTGACTCTGTCTGAAGAAGGGTCTCGACCCGAAACGTCACCCATTCCTTTTCTCCAGAGATGCTGCCTGACCCGCTGAGTAGCTCCAGCATTTTGTGTCTACTTACTCTATCGCACACTTGCAAGGCTGGTGGTCACACTGAAGGCCAGATCGCTTCATTCTCTGCACCAGAGCAGCGCATACCAGAAATAATTGATTGTGCTGCATTGAAGAATTCATCCCAACATTCCAGCGATGGAGAATTCTTTAAGGAGCGCGCTGTGGGCTAGATTTGTGTGGCTGTAATGATGGATGGGTTTGGGCCAAATTTTCAAGTTGGCAGGGTCGTTACATTTGACCTGGCATACAACTTGACAACCTCAATGGAAACGGCTTTGGAAGTGTACAATAGAACCACATTCATCAACAGGCTCAAACATGGCAGCGGGTTTATCACGAGGTGAAAGCTCCACTCTTAAAACACGTTCAGTAGCGCAAGTGGAATCAAAATCTCTGCTGCTCATTCACCATGGGTCTGTATCCCCTAAACATGGCAAGTGCTTAAATAAATCAGAAGACTTTAGACTTGACTTTATCAGAAAATAACTGCATTTGCTGGTACAAATCGAAGGTATTTATTCTCTCCCCCGAGATGCTGCCTGACCTGCTGAGTTACTCCAGCATTTTGTGAATAAATACCTTAGACTTGACTTTAGTCTATAGAGACATGGCGTGGAATTTTCGAATGGATTTTAGAGCCTGCTTCTTTGTAGACTTTAGGGTTTGGAGATACAGCGAAGAAGCAAGCCTTAAGGCCCACCGAGCCCACGTCGACAAGCGATCCCCCGTACACTAGCACTACCCCTACACACGAGGCACAATTTACAAGTTACCAGAAGTCAATTAACCTACAAAACCTTCACGTCTTTGGAGCGTGGGAGGAAACTGGAGCACCCGGAGGAAACCCACGCAGGTCACGGGGAGTACGTGCAAGATCCGTGCAGGCAGAGCCCGTAGTCGGGATCGAACCCAGGACCCTGGCGCCAACAGCATAATCAAGGACGAGTCTCACCCCCTCTTCTCCCCTCTCCCATCGGGCAAGAGGTACAGAAGTGTGAAAACGCACACCTCCAGATTCAGGGGCAGTTTCATCTCAGCTGTTATCAGGCAACCCTCTCACCAACTAGAGCGCCCCTGGGCTACCATGTCGCTCATTGGGAACCATTGGACTACCTTTAACCAGACTTTATCTTGCACTAAACATTATTCCCTTTATCATGTATCTGTACACTGCGAATGGCTCAATTGTAATCATGCATTGTCTTTCCGCTGACTGGATAGCACGCAGCGAAAGCTTTGCGCTGTACCTCAGCGCACGTGACAATAAACTAAACTGATGAAGGTGGAGGCAACGGATGCACCAGGTCCTGGTTGATCTCCATGGATCAAAGCTGCACCTCCCTCCTTCAAACAAAAACACCTCGGCAGCCCAAAGATATTGAGCAGAAACATAGTATTTGTTTCATAATTGATCCCACTGCAATCAATTACTTTTGTTCAAACACCAGGAGGTGATAAATTGACTCCACCGTTACTCTTCACTCTCAGCAAGTTTGAGACCTTCTGGGCTGACGAGAATATATTCCGTTTAGACCCGAGTAGCCACAACGCAGTTTCTCTTCCAATTTCCCGTGAACAGTTCCATGTGACCTCGACCACGGTGGCCATTTTTCTTTAATAGGCTGAAGATTTGTTGCTGTCAGGATGTTAGAGTGGAGGGAATGGCAGATATAACAGTGCTGAGGGACAGGGAGTTTCACAACGCACTTTACCGCGGCTTTAACAAAAAGTTTGGACTTTCAGCACTGCCAGAGACCCGGGTTCCATCCTTATTTACTGTGTGTGTGTATCTATATATACTGTGTGTGTGTATACATATGTGTGTGTGTGTGTGTATATGTGTGTATGTGCATATATACATATATATATGTTTGTGTTTGTATAAAACCATGTACATACACACATTGACACATACAAAAATACACACTCACACTCTCTCACACACACAAACACGCATACACACACACACACACATATATATGTATGTATGTATGTATGTATGTATGTATGTATGTATGTATGTATGTATGTATGTATGTATGTATGTATGTATGTATGTATGTATGTATGTATGTATGTGTGCATAAATGTAATCAAAGTAGTTCAGAGCATATTTGGAGGTTGTAATGTTTAATAGCCTGATGGTTGCAGGGAGGAACCTGGACAGGGTCAGGGGGTATGGGGAGAAGGCAGGAACGGGGTACTGATTGTGAATGATCAGCCATGATCACATTGAATGGTGGTGCTGGTTCGAAGGGCCGAATGGCCTACTCCTGCACCTGTTGTCTATGTTTCTATGCTTCTATGTTTCAGGCTCGTACATGTTCCACACCCATTTGGCACCAAGAACACGAAGTGCAGACTTTATTTGATTCAGCCTGTGCTTTGATTATTGGTCTCGGCCCCCAGTCTGAGCGATTACTCTTGGCCTACCTTTCATGCAGCGTTATAAGATCAGTTGTTAAATTTAAATGACACTTTACAAAAACAGAAAGATGAATTTATGTAAAAAGCAAAGCGAACACCTGTTTTTTTTAGGTTTTTTTTAAAAACCTCTTCAGAGAAAAATGACCAATAAAGAAATCGTTCGTTTCTTGAGCCAACAGCACTCTACTAATCATTGGAAATATGAGCTTGGCTCATCTCGGTGGTAGGTGTAATCAGCATTACGGAATTACAAGTCTTCCTAATGCCTTCACTGTCAATTAGTGCTTTTAGTTTTGACGAGTTTAGTTTCGAGATACTGCGCGGAAACATGCCCTTCGGCCCGCCGAGTCCGTGCCGACCAGCGGTCCGCGATCCATGCAAAACCAAGATGCACCATCTAAGCTAGCTCCATCTGAGCTACGTTGAAGGGCAGCAGGAAAGCATAGCTGTAGAGTTGCTGCCTTACAGCGCCAGAGACCCAAGTTTGATCCTGACTACGGCATCCAGATTTCGGCCCATCAAGTCTACTCCGCCATTCAATCATCAAATTCATCTTTCCCTCTCCACCCCTTTAGTTTAGTTTCGTTTAGAGATGCAGCGCAGAAACGGGCCCTTCGGTTCACTGGTTGACACAAAATGCTGGAGTAACTCAACGGGCCAGGCAGCATCTCGGGAGAGAAGGAATGGGTGACGTTTCGGGTCCAGACCCTCCTACGGTTCACTGAGTCCGCTCCGACCAGTGATCCTCGCACACTAACGCAAACCGACACACACTAGGGACAATTTACAATGATATCAAGCCAATTAACCTAGAAACCTGTACGTCTTTAGAGTGTGGGAGGAAATCGAAGATCTTGGAGAAAAGTCACGCAGGTCACGGGGAGAACGTACAAACTCCGTACAGACAGCACCCGTAGTCAGGATCAAACCCGGGTCTCTGGCGCTGTGAGGCAGCAACTCTGCCGCTGCACCACCATGGCCGCCCATTCTCCTGCCTGATCCCCATAATCCCTGACACCCGTACTAATCAAGAATCTGCCAATCGCAACCTTAAAAACACCCAACGGAGGACTTCCCCATCTGTGGCAATGAATCCCACAGATTCACCACCCTCTGATGAAATAAATTCCTCCTCATCTCCTTTTCTAAAGGTACGTCCTTTTATTCTGAGGCTGTGGCCTTTGGTCCTAGACTCTCTCACTGGTGGAAACATCCTCTCCACATCCACCCTATCCAGGCCTTTCACTATTCGGTGAGTTTCAATGAGGTCCCCCCTCACCATTCCAAACTCAATGGTGAGACAAAGGGATCATTACTGTTCTTTCAAATCAATTCTCAAACTAGGTTCAGTTTAGTTTAGTATATTGTCACGTGAACCGAGGTACAGTGAAAACCTTTGTTGCGTGCTAAACAGTCAGCGGAAAGACTGTGCATGATCACAATCGAGCAGTCCCCAGCGTGTACAGTAGATACATGATAAGGGAATAAGGTTTACTGCAAGGTAAAGCCAATAAAGTCCAATCAAAGATAATCCGAGGGTCACCAATGAGGTGGATAGTAGTTCAGGACCGCTCTCTAGTTGCTGGTGGGATGGATTACGTTGCCTGATGACAGACGGGAAGGAAACTGTCCCTGAATCTGGAGATGTGGACTTTCACACTTCTGTACGTATGTTGAAAGATTGGAGCGACTAGGCTTGTATACACTGGAATTTAGAAGGAATTCAGAAGGGGATCTTATCGAAACATATAAGATTATTAAGGGGTCGGACACGTTAGAGGCAGGAAACATGTTCCCGATGTTGGGGGAGTCCAGAACCAGGGGCCACAGTTTAAGAATAAGGGGTAGGCCATTTAGAACGGAGATGAGGGAAAACATTTTCAGTCAGAGAGTTGTAAATCTGTGGAATTCTCTGCCTCAGAAGGCAGTGGAGGCCAATTCTCTGAATGCATTCAAGAGAGAGCTAGATAGAGCTCTTAAGGATAGTGGAGTCAGGGGGTATGGGGAGAAGGCAGGAATGGGGTACTGATTGAGAATGATCAGCCATGATCACATTGAATGGCGGTGCTGGCTCGAAGGGCCGAATGGCCTACTCCCACACCTATTGTCTATTGTACCTTTTGCCCGATGGGAGAGGGAAGAAGAGGGAGAGACCGGGGTCTGACCCGTCCTTGATTATGCTGCTGGCCTTGCCGAGGCAGCGTGAGGTGTTATAAATGGAGTCCATGGAAGGGACATGTTGGTTCGTGTGATGGTCTGGGCTGCCAGCACGTGGATTTAGATTTTAGATTTAGAGATACAGCGTGGAAACAGGCCCTTCGGCCCACCGAGACCATGCCACCCAGCGATCCCCACACATTAACACTATCCTACACACACTAGGGACAATTTTTACTTTTTAATTTTAATTTTTTTTTTTTAACCCAGTCAATTAACCTACAAACCTGCACGTCTTTGGAGTGTGGGAGGAAACCGAAGATCTCGGAGAAAACCCACGCAGGTCACGGGGAGAATGTACAAACTCCGTACAGACGGCGTCCGTAGTCAGGATCGAACCTGAGTCTCCGGCGCTGCATTCGCTGTAAGGCAGCAACTCTACCGCTGCTCCACCGTGCCACCCGATCCCAACATTGAAATTGTAACACAAGTCAAGTCAAGTCAAGTCAAATTTATTTGTCACATACACATACACGATGTGCAGTGAAATGAAAGTGGGTTGTGCACAAAAAAGAATTACAGTTACAGCATATAAATAAAGTTAATAAGTTACTATTAGTGTCAAAAATAGTCTCTGGGGTTATAAAAGTTGACAGTCCTGATGGCCTGTGGGAAGAAGCTCCGTCTCATCCTCTCCGTTTTCGCTGCGTGACAGCGGAGGCGTTTGCCTGATCGTAGCATCTGGAACAGTCCGTTACTGGGGTGGCAGGAGTCCCTCATGATCTTGCTTGCTCTGGATCTGCACCTCCTGATGTATAGGTCCTGCAGGGGGACGAGTGTAGTTCCCATGGTGCGTTCTGCCGAACGCACTACTCTCTGCAGGGCCATCCTGTCCTGGGCAGAGCTGTTCCCAAACCAGACTGTAATGTTGCCGGACAGGATGCTCTCTACAGCCCCAGAGTAGAAGCAATGAAGGATCCTCAGAGACACTCTGAATTTCCTCAATTGTCTCAGAGATCGAAATGAAAACACCATTGCAAAAAGGTTCAAAGGCACGAAGACTAACTATCTCATGTAACATCATGCAGACACGGTCCCAAGGATGTCTTGGGGAGAAGGATTGGTGAGCTCTGTGGCTAACCACACTGCATTATTCAGGTAGGTTTTCAGATTCTATGTACATTATTCCTCTGAGTATCTCCACTATTAATACCTGCAATTATAACAATTCTATATTGACACCATGCTCTGTAAAAGAAGGACCGTGTAAATTACATTTGAATTAAACAACAGGAGCAATTTGCACCATTTATCGGGAACATTATGACCTGTGAATTTTAAACAGTGAGATCATACTCTTCGTTTGCACTTCCATCTATTTCAGAGTTCACGGTTTAGCGCGGCGCGGTGGAGCGGCGGTAGAGTCGCTGCCTCACCGCGCCAGAGACCCGGGTTCCATCCCGACTATGGGTTCCGGAGTTTGTACGTTCTCCCCGTGACCCGCGTGGGATTTCTCCAGGATCTTTCGGTTTCCTCCCACGCTCCATAGCCGCGCAGGTTCGTAGGCTAATTGGCTTCGGTATAATTGTAAATTATCCCCTGTGTGTAGGCTGGTGTACAGGGATTGCTGGTCGGTGTGGACATGGGGGGCCAAAGAGCCTGTTTCTGTGCCTATCTTTAAACTAAACTGAGGTGTACGCATTTCATAAGTTCCTAAGTGATAAGAGCAGAATTAGACCATTTGGCCCATTAAGTCGTCTCCACCATTGAATAATAATGGCTGATTTATCTCTCCCTCCTAACCCCATTCTCCTGCCTTCTCCCCATAACCCCTGACACCCGTACTGATCTAGAATCTATCTATAAGACAATAACTGCAGATGCTGGTACAAATTGAAGGTATTTATTCACAAAATGCTGGAGTAACTCAGCGGGTCAGGCAGCATCTCGGGAGAGAAGGAATGGGTGACGTTTCGGGTCGCCCGAAACGTCACCCATTCCTTCTCTCCCAAGATGTTGCCTGACCTGCTGAATTACTCCAGCATTTTGTGAATAAGAATCTATCTATCTCTGCCTTAAAAATATCCATTGACTTGGCCTCCACAGCCTTCTGTGGCAATGAATTCCACAGATTCACCACCCTCTTTCTACAAGTAAACTTCTTTGGAAAGTGTGCATGTTTGTTGTGATCTTGAAATCCTAGTTGATATGAATACCATATTGATTTTGGATACTTGCAATTTATTCAAGGGCAAGGCGGTGATGGCAGGGAAGATGATCGACCAGATATGATTGATCATCTGTGAGCTAAAGATAGAGGGCCAAATATCAGAAGAACTTGCCATCATCCTGAAGACAGACACAAGATGCTGGAGTAACTCAGCGGGGACAGGCAGCATCTCTGGAGAGAAGGAATGGGTGACGATTCGGGTCGAGACCCGCCTTCAGACTGAGAGTCAGGGGGAGAGGGAGACACAGAGAAATGGAAGGGTAAAGTGTGAAAACACAGATCAAAGGGACGATGGTCATGGAAAATTTAGAATAGATCATTGATAGCTGAGGGGAAGGTGACAATGGGGCACACAAGCAGTAAAATGTACTCAGGAGGACAGTAATACTAGTCGGAGAACTAGGATGGGGAGGGATGGAGAGAGAGGGAAAGCAAGGCTTAGAGAGAAGTTAGGGAGATCAATATCCATTAGGCTGGGCTGTAAGCTGCCCAAGCGAAATATGAGGTGCTGTTCCTCCATTTTGCGTGTGGCTTCACTCTGACAGTGGAGGAGGCCCAGGACAGAAAGGTCAGTGTTGGGAATGGGAGGGGGAGTTAAAGTGTTTGGGAACCGGGAGATCAGGTAGGCCCAGGCAGACTAAGCGGAGGTGTTCAGCGAAACGATCACCCTGTCCTTGCGACCACAGGTAGGGGAATTAAGAACTAGAGGGCATTGGACAATAAAGGAGGGGGGAGGAAGATTTAATAGGGCCCTGAGGGGCAACTTTCTTACACAAAGGGTGGTGGGTGAATGGAACGAGCTGCCGCAGGAGGTAGTTGAGGCAGGGACTATCACAACGTTTAGTTAGGTACATAAATAGAATAATAATTATTGATTAGTGCGGGTGTCAGGGGTTATGGGGAGAAGGCAGGAGAATGGGGTTGCGAGGGAGAGATAGATCAGCCATGACTGAATGCCGGAGTAGACTTGATGGGCTGAATGGCCTAATTCTGTTCCAATAACTGCTGAACTTATGAGAAGGTTTAGAGGGATATGGGCCAAACGCGGGCAGGTGTGACTACTGTTGTTCGGCGTGGGCAAGTTGGGCCGAAGGGCCTGTTTCCACGTTGTACGACTAATTATAGAGAAACTTGGAATTGTCCAGGGAATTTGTCAATGTATGTCCGACCCTATATTCCACTTCAAAAGTCCATGGCCTGTTGTGTGCATGCTGGGAAGTGTTGCTTAGCAACCTGTTGGAAATCTAACACTAATCTGGCCATCCGAGTGAATTGGTTTTATTTCTAAACACTGGTATTTTCAGGGCACACATTGTACTGGAACATGTTATTGAAAGCCTGCCTTCACTTCCATATTCAAAGAATATTCACACAATAGTCTGTCCTATTTCTCCTTTGTGGGACCCACAATGGGAAGGGCCTTCAGCACGTCCATTATCCTGCCTACTTCCTCGCATGTCATAAATTCATAGGTTCTAGGAGCGTAATTAGGCCATTCGGCCCATCAAGTCTACTCCACCATTCAATCATGGCTGATCCACCTCTCCCTCTCAACCCCATTCTCCTGCCTTCTCCCCCAATTAACCCCTGACACCCGTACTAATCAGGAATCTGTAAATCTCCACCTTAAGGATATCCATTGACTTGGCCTCCACAGCCTTCTGTGGCAATGAATTCCACAGATTCACCACCCCCTGGCGAAAGAAATTCCTTCGTACCTGGCGGCACGGTGGCACAGCGGTAGAGTTGCTGCCTTACAGCGAATGCAGCGCCGGAGACTCAGGTTCGATCCTGACTACGGGCGCCGTCTGTACGGAGTTTGTACGTTCTCCCCGTGACCTGCGTGGGTTTTCTCCGAGATCTTCGGTTTCCTCCCACACTCCAAAGACGTACAGGTATGTAGGTTAATTGACTGTGTAAATGTAAAAACTGTCCCTAGTGTGTGTAGGATAGTGTTAATGTGCGGGGATCGCTGGTCGGCGAGGACTCGGTGGGCCGAAGGGCCTGTTTCCGCGCTGTATCTTTAAATCTAAAAAAAATCTAAATCTAAAAACCTCCTTTCTAAAGGTACGTTGTTTCATTCTGAGGCTGTGCCCTCTGGTCCTAGACTCTCCCACTGGTGGAAACATCCTCTCCACATCCACTCTATCTAAGCCTTTCACTATTCGGTAAGTTTCAATGAGGTCCCCCCTCATCCTTCTAAACCTCAGCAAGTACAGGCCCAGTTTTGTTATTGAATTATCAGACGTTCCAGAAAAAAGAATCCAAGATTCACAATGAGCGATGAAAGAATCCTCGGAAGCGAGATCATTGAACAGGCAAATCTGTTTGGAGACAGGTTTTTTTGCTTATTTTTGGTATAGTTTAGAGATACAGCGTGGAAACGCCCTTCGGCCCACCGAGTCCGTGCTGACCAGCGATCACCCCGTACACTAACACTATCTTACACACACCAGGGACAATTTTCAATTTTTTTACCGAAGCCAATCAACCTACAAACCCGCACGTCTTTGATTGAAAATGATCAGCCATGATCAGATTGAATGGCGGTGCTGGCTCGAAGGGCCGAATGGCCTCCTCCTGCACCTATTGTCTATTGTCTATTGAGTGCGGGAGGAAACTGGAGCACCTGGAGAAAACCCACGCTGGTCTCGGGGAGAACGTACAAACTCCGTACAGACAGCACCCGTAGTCAGGATCAAACCCGGGTCTCTGGCGCTGTGAGCCGGCAGCTCTACTCCTGATCCACAGTGCCACCCCATCTTCTGTATACTAAACTTCTCTTTGTTTGTTCGTTTGTTCCTGAACTACAGCCAAAAGGTGCAGGGTGACTTGGACAGGTTGTGTGAGTGGGCGGATGCATGGCAGATGCAGTTTAATGTGGACAAGTGTGAGGTTATCCACTTTGGTGGTAAGAATAGGAAGGCAGATTATTATTTGAATGGTGTCAAGTTAGGAAAAGGGGACGTACAACGTGATCTGGGTGTCCTAGTGCATCAGTCACTGAAAGGAAGCATGCAGGTACAGCAGGCAGTGAAGAAAGCCAATGGAATGTTGGCCTTCATAACAAGAGGAGTTGAGTATAGGAGCAAAGAGGTCCTTCTGCAGTTGTACAGGACCCTAGTGAGACCGCACCTGGAGTACTGTGTGCAGTTTTGGTCTCCAAATTTGAGGAAGGATATTCTTGCTATTGAGGGCATGCAGCGTAGGTTTACTAGGTTAATTCCCGGAATGGCGGGACTGTCATATGTTGAAAGACCGGAGCGACTAGGTTTGTATACACTGGAATTTAGAAGGATGAGAGGGGATCTTATCGAAACGTATAAGATTATTAAGGGGTTGGGCACGTTAGAGGCAGGAAACATGTTCCCAATGTTGGGGGAGTCCAGAACCAGGGGCCACAGTTTAAGAATAAGGGGTAGGCCATTTAGAACAGAGATGAGGAAAAACTTTTTTAGTCAGAGAGTTGTGAATCTGTGGAATTCTCTGCCTCAGAAGGCAGTGGAGGCCAATTCTCTGAATACATTCAAGAGAGAGCTAGATAGAGCTCTTAAGGATAGCGGAGTCAGGGGGTATGGGGAGAAAGCAGGAACGGGGTACTGATTGAGAATCATCAGCCATGATCACATTGAATGGCAGTGCTGGCTCGAAGGGCCGAATGGCCTACTCCTGCACCTATTGTCCATTGTCTATTGTCATAAAACGGTACACGATATCACGACAGTTTTAGGCCCACCTTACTCACCATCGTCCGTTTGGTGCTAATAGAAGAAGTTTCATAGAAATCGGTGTTATATTTTAAAAGTAATTCACATTTTAAAATTTAAATCTATCTCCTAGGGAAGGAGGGGGGAGGTGGGAGGATCAGGGGAGTTGAGGGGGATGGAGTGGGGGGAGGGGAAGAGGGGGAGGGGAGGAGGGAGGGAGGAGGGAGGGGAGGGGAAGGGGGAGGGGAGGGAGGGAGGGGGGGAAGGGGGAGTGAGAGGGGGAGAGGGGAAAGGGGAGGGGGGGAGGAGAGGGTGCTGCACCAATGCAGGAGAGGTTTGGGCCCAACGGGTCCACTTGGTCTAGTAAACTATAACATACCCGTAAGGCTGATACATCTCGATAAGACCACCTCCTGCACTCCAAGGAGTAAAGTCCCAGCCTGCCCAAGCTCTCTCTGTGGCTGAACCCATCGAGTTCTGGAGCAGGGAGGTTCTGCTGCAGTTGTACAGGGCCTTGGTGAGACCGCACCTGGAGTATTGTGTGCAGTTTTGGTCTCCTAACCTGAGGAAAGACGTTCTTGCCTTAGAGGGAGTACAGAGAAGGTTCACCAGATTGATCCCTGGGATGGCGGGACTTTCATATGAGGAAAGACTGGATAGACTGGGCTTGTACTCGCTGGAATTTAGAAGACTAAGGGGGGATCTTATAGAAACATATCAAATTCTTAAGTGGTTGGAGAGGCTAGATGCGGGAAGATTGTTCCCGATTTTGGGGGAGTCCAGAACCAGGGGTCACAGCTTAAGGATAAGGGGGAAGTCTTTTAGGACCGAGATGAGAAAAAATCTGTGAGTCTGTGGAATTCTCTGCCACAGAAGGTAGTTGAGGCCAGTTCATTGGCTATATTTAAGAAGGAGTTAGATGTGGCCCTGTTTGCTAAAGGGATCAGGGGGTATGGAGAGAAGGCAGGTACAGGCTACTGAGCTGGATGATCAGTCATGATCATATTGAATGGCGATGCAGGCTCGAAGGGCCGAATGGCCTACTCCTGCACCTATTTTCTATGTTTCTATGTTTCTAACATTCTCGTGAATCTTCTCTGTGCTCTATCCACCCAGGAAGAAAGATATTTTTAACCAGCGGTACTCTGCAGGGCTCTGACACTGGAGTCTAATCTTTCACTCGCTGTGATGTTCTGCAATTGCATTTTGCTAAATGTTGGGAGGTTTTCTTTCTGCGGGCTGTTTGCATGTTTTCTTTCCGAGCTGCTTGCAATGCACAGACTGATCTGCAATCAAACCACAAGCCAGAGAATTACCTTCACCTGCTTTCATCCAATTTATTTTCAGATTTGGGATGAGAAGACTATCCTGCTGAGAGATGCGCTTTTTCTCTCCAGCGTGTGTCGAGTTTCTTCAGAAGTAAACTTACTCCAGGGAAGGTTCGCTCGATGCCCAGCTTTGCAAAACAAAAAACACGCACAGCACAAATATAAAATGGGTGAATATTAAAAGGCGGCACGGCGGTAGAGCCGCTGAGTTTTCTCTGGGTGCTGCGGTTTCTCCACTTTTATCATACCATATCATATATATACAGCCGTAAACAGGCCTTTTCAGCCTTCCAAGTCCGTGCCGCCCAGCGATCCCCGCACATTAACACTATCCTACACCCACTAGGGACAATTTTTACATTTACCCAGCCAATTTACCTACATACCTGCACGTCTTTGGAGTGTGGGAGGAAACCGAAGATCTCGGAGAAAACCCACGCAGGTCACGGGGAGAACGTACAAACTCCTTACAGTGCAGCACCCGCAGTCAGGATCGAACCTGAGTCTCCGGCGCTGCATTCGCTGTATAGCAGCAACTCTACCGCTGCGCCACCGTGCACTTTCGAGGTACAGCGAGGAAACAGGCCCCTCGGCCCACCAAGACCGTGCCGACCAGCGATCACCGCACACTGAAGAAGGGTCTCGACCCGAAACGTCGCCCATTCCTTCTCTCCTGAGATGCTGCCTGACCCGCTGAGTTTCTCCAGCATTTTGTGAAATAAATACCTTCGATTTGTACCAGCACCTGCAGTTATTTTCTTACACTAACACTACCCAACACACACCAGGGACAACTTACCATTTATGCCAAAGACAATTAACCTACGAACCTGCACGCCTTTGGTGTGTGGGAGGAAACCGGAGCACCCGGGGAAAACCCCCGCAGGTCAATAGACAATAGACGATAGACAATAGGTGCAGGAGGAGGCCATTCGGCCCTTCGAGCCAGCACCGCCGTTCAATGTGATCATGGCTGATCATTCTTAATCAGTACCCCGTTCCTGCCTTCTCCCCATACCCCCTGACTCCGCTATCCTTAAGAGCTCTATCTAGCTCTCTCTTGAATGCATTCAGAGAATTGGCCTCCACTGCCTTCTGAGGCAGAGAATTCCACAGATTCACAACTCTCTGACCGAAAAAGTTTTTCCTCATCTCAGTTCTAAATGGCCTACCCCTTATTCTTAAACTGTGGCCCCTTGTTCTGGACTCCCCCAACATTAGGAATATGTTTCCTGCCTCTAAGGTCACGGGGAGAACGTACAAACTCCGTACGGACAGCACCCGTAGTCGTGATCGAACCCGGGTCTCTGGTGCTGTGAGGCAGCAACTCTACCGCTGCGCCACCGTGTCCCCCCCTCCCACTTGCTACTTGGGGGTAGCAAGTGTCTACCCACTTGTTGTCCCACACTCCAAAGACCTGAGGGTTTGTAGGTTAATTGGCTCCTGAAAATTGTCCCTAGTGTGCAGGATAGAACTAGTGTACGGGGTGATTACTGATCGGCACGGAATCGGTCGGCCGAAAGACCTGTATCCCTAAACGAAACTAAGAAAAATCATTAAAACTCTCATAACAAATAATCATAAAACCCAGAATGGATTGGCCTGTGGAATTATCACGCTCCCTAGGGTTCTTTCATCACTCAATGTGAAAGTTGGAGAGTTAATTCTGTGGAAACCATTTTGTGCTAACTATGGCAGACATTTTAAGCTGAATGTGCTATTATACTAAAAACAGGCCCGTGGGAAGTCAGCCTTCACGGTACCAGACACCTGCAGATAAGAAGTTGCTTCCCATGGTTTAGAAGTCGTTTTTCAGGGTTTGTTGAGGAGTGGACATTCCAATTTCTACTGAACTGTGGGAAAATTACTGGATATGCGTTTTGTCCTGCTTTGAGATGTATAAATATTTCCGGTATTCGGGGTGTAAGGAAATAACTGCAGATGCTGGTACAAATCGAAGGTATTTATTCACAAAATGCTGGAGTAACTCAGCAGGTCAGGCAGCGTCTCAGGACAGAAGGAATGGGTGACGTATTCTTTGAGAGGACAGAAGTAGCAGTAGTGCACTCAGGTCTCTGTGTCTTCTCCCACCGGTGTTAACGTTAAAAGTTTTGTTAACTGAGTCTTGCGTTCTTTGAATTATTCCATGGATAAGTCTAAGAGACTTTCACATTGTCTCTGTATTGTATGGCCATGGCTTGCCAAGCTTTGCCCCACATCTCGTTTCCACCTTTCTCTCCTCTACTCCATCAGTCTGAAGAAGAGTCTTCTTGAGCTGTGCATTCATCCACAGATGCTGCTTTACACCTTGCACTAAATATTGTACCGTTTGTCCTTTAACTGTGCACTGCGGACAGCTTGATACACCACGTATTCATGTATAGTCACATCTGTGACTGGATAGCACGCAAAAGAAAAGCTTTTCACTGTACCTCTGCTAGGGTTGCCAACTGTCCCGTATTAGCCGGGACATCCCGTGTTTTGGGCTAAATTGGTTCGTCCCGTACGGGACCGCCCTTGTCCCGTATTAGTAGGGTTGCCAACTTCCTCACTCCCAAATAAGGGACAAAGGGCAACGTCACCGCCCCGCGCCACACTGGACCTTATCCAGCCAGGGGGAGCACGTGGCCGCTGGCTGGGTGAGGTCACGTGGGGCGCGGGGCGGTGACGTCACCCTTTGTCCCTTATTTGGGAGCGAGGAAGTTGGCAACCCTAACCTCTGTACATGTGACAATAATAAACTAAACTTAATTAAACCGCTGAGTTCCTCCAGGACTTTGTTCTTTGCTCAAGATTCCAGCATCTGCAATTCCTTGTCTCCAATCCCAGTGGGTGGCACAGTGGCACAGCGGTAGAGTTGCTGCCTTACAGCGCTTACAGCGCCGGAGACCCGGGTTCGATCCTGACTACGGGTGCTGTCTGTACGGAGTTTGTACGTTCTCCTCGTGACCTCGTGATCGAAACGTATAAGATTATTAAGATCTTATCGAAATGTATAAGATTATTAAGGGGTTGGACACATTAGAGGCAGGAAACATGTTCCCAATGTTGGGGGAGTCCAGAGCAAGGGGCCACAGTTTAAGAATAAGGAGTAGGCCATTTAGAACTGAGATGAGGAAAAACTTTTTCAGTCAGAGAGTTGTGAATCTGTGGAATTCTCTGCCTCAGAAGGCAGTGGAGGCCAATTCTCTGAATGCATTCAAGAGAGAGCTGGATAGAGCTCTTAAGGATAGCGGAGTCAGGGGGTATGGGGAGAAGGCAGGAACGGGGTACTGATTGAGAATGATCAGCCATGATCACATTGAATGGCGGTGCTGGCTCGAAGGGCCGAATGGCCTCCTCCTGCACCTATTGTCTATTGTCTATTGACCTGCGTGGGTTTTCTCCGAGATCTTCGGTTTCCCCTCACACTCCAAAGACGTGCAGGTTTGTAGGTTAACTGGCTTGGTGCAAATGTAAAGATTGTCCATGGTGTGTGTAGGATAGTGTTAGTGTGCGGGGATCGCTGGTCGGTGCGGACTCGGTGGGCCGAAGGGCCTGTTTCCGCGCTGTATCTCAAAACCAAACGGAACTAAACCAAACTCCAACAGTGCTGCATTTGGAGACAGGAGAGGACTGGGGTGAAAGAAATGAATGAAAACGAAAGAAAATAATAACAGCGTACACGTAGTAGACATACAGGTGGAAAATAATAGACTACTTAGGTAGAGAGTCATTGTATTATTAAAGATTCGAATAATGTTTCATAATTTTTCCACATGACGTCAAACACCAAATACAATGGCATCAGTGGAGAGGGAAAATGAGCAGCTCCATGTTCCTACACAATCCATGTTCATCAATAATTCCAGCCACAGCTGTTACTGTGAATCCACCAGATGCCCACACCGTTACAATCCAGTGTAGGAAAATAACTGCAGATGCTGGTATAGAAAAATCGAAGGTATCACAAAATGCTGGAGTAACTCAGCGGGTCAGGCGGCATCTCAGGAGAGAAGGAATGGGTGACGTTTCGGGTCGAGGCCCTTCTTCAGACTGATGTCGAGACCCTTCTTCAGACTCGCCCGCCCCCCTGACATCAGTCTGAAGAAGGGCCTCGACCCGAAACGTCACCCATTCCTTCTCTGCTGAGATAGACATTAGACAATAGACAATAGGTGCAGGAGGAGGCCATTCGGCTCTTCGAGCCAGCACCGCCATTCAATGTGATCATGGCTGATCATTCTCAATCAGTACCGCGCCGTCCAGCGATCCCCGCATCACAATGCTATTTCACACACACTGGGGACAATTTACAATTTTACTGAAGCCAATTAGCCGACAAACCTGCACGTCTTTGGAGTGAGGGTGGAAACCGGTGCACCCGGAGAAAACCCACGCGGGTCACGGGCACGGTGGTGCAGCGATAGAGTTGCTGCCTTACAGCGAATGCAGTGCCTGAGACTCAGGTTCGGTCCTGACTACGGGCGCCGTTTGTACGGAGTTTGTACGTTCTCCCCGTGACCTGCGTGGGTTTTCTCCGAGATCTTCGGTTTCCTCCCACACTCCAAAGACGTACAGGTATGTAGGTTAATTGACTGGGTGAAATGTAAAAATTGTCGCTAGTGTGTGTAGGATAGTGTTAATGTCCGGGGATCGCTGGGCGGCACGGACTCGGTGGGCCGAAGGGCCTGTTTCCGCACTGTATCTCTAAATCTAAAAAATCAAACTCCCAAACAGACAGCACCCGTGGCCAGGTTCGAACCCGGATCTCTGGCGCTGTGGCCCAGTCTTCGGAGTGTGAGGGGGGATGGGGGGGGGGGGGGGGGAGCCAGAGCTCCGGGGAAACCCCACGCAGGACAAGAGGAGAATGGTAGGCCGAATGGCCTAACCTCAGCTCCGAGAACTTCTGCGTGAACTGATGAGCCATAAAAGTGATATTGGGATGGGATCAGACACAACCACGAGCCAGATCACATCAACACAGACAGCTGGACAAGGCCCACAGCCCACTGCTCTCGCTGATCAGCAGTTGTACCCGGCCGTTCCAGACCGCGAGAGAACTGAGTGCTCATCTGCAGAGAGAAGTGGCAACGGAGCCAACGCAGGTGGGAGGAGTGTGCCAGCACAGAGTCACAGAGTGATGCAGTGTGGAAGCAGGGCCTTCACCTTAAGGCCACGTTAACACCAACCTATACGCACTAGAGATCATTTACACCTTATACCAAGCCAATTAACCTACAAACTGAAGATCTCGGAGGAAACCCACGCAGGTCACGGGGAGAACGTACAAACTCCGTACAGACAGCGCCCGTAATTGGGATTGGACTGGGTCTCCGGCAGCAACTCTACCGCTGCGCCACCCGCGCCGCCCCTGGCTTCATGCAAATGTAATATTGTCCCTAGTGTGTGTAGGGTAGTGTTAGTGCGCGGGGATCGCTGGGCGGCGCGGACGGTGGGCGGAAGGGCCGGTCCCTCCCTCCCTCCCTCCCTCCCTCCCTCCCTCCCTCCCTCCCTCCCTCCCTCCCTCCCTCCCTCCCTCCCTCCCTCCCTCCCTCCCTCCCTCCCTCCCTCCCTCCCTCCCTCCCTTCCCTCCCTCCCTCCTTCCTTCCCTCCCTCTCTCCTTCCCCTTCCTTCCTCCCTCCCTCCTCCCCTCCCTCTGTCCTTCTTCCTTCCCTACCGCCCTCCCTCTCTCCCTCCTTCCCTCCCTCCTTCCCTCCCTCTTTCCTTCCCTCCCTCCCTCCCTCCCTCCCTCCCTCCCTCCCTCCCTCCCTCCCTCCCTCCCTCCCTCCCTCCCTCCCTCCCTCCCTCCCTCCCTCCCTCCCTCCCTCCCTCCCTCCCTCCCTCCCTCCCTCCCTCCCTCCCTCCCTCCCTCCCTCTCTCCCTCCTTCCCTCCTTCCCTCCCTCCCTTCCCTTCCTCCCTCCCCCCCTCCCGCCCTCCCTCCATCCCTCCCTCCCTCTCTCCCTCCTTCCCTCCCTCCTTCCCTCCCTCTTTCCTTCCTTCCCTCCCTCCCTCCCTCCATCCCTCCCTCCCTCTCTCCCTCCTTCCCTCCCTCCCTCCCTCCCTCCCTCCCTCTCTTCCTCCCTCCCCCCTCCCGCCCTCCCTCCATCCCTCCCTCCCTCTCTCCCTCCTTCCCTCCCTCCCTCCATCCCTCCCTCCCTCTCTTCCTCCCTCCCTCCCTCCCTCCCTCTCTTCCTCCCTCCCTCCCTCCCTCCCTCCCTCCCTCTGGATCACGAGTGTTGGCGAGGGTTGAAGATGGGCCGGGCACGGAGATGGAGGTCGGTTCACGAGCGGATGGAGGAGACGGATATTGGAAGTGTGGTCAATGTTGTAACGTTGGCCAACACAGGAACCAATTAACAGCAACTGGATGGATTGCTGCAATCTCTAATTGTGGTGTTGTTGGTTGAAATCTGGACGTTGGCCCAGGCTCTGGGTAAACCGCTGTGCTCTTCCTCAGCTGGCATCATTGGGCATTGCTCGTGTCTTTGCAGTCATAGAATCACACAGCGTGGAAACATGACATTACACTGGCTTGCTAACAGTTACGGGCTATCTAATCTGAAAGAGGATGTATTCCCTAAGATTGTTACTTATTTGGAAGCTCTGAATGAGAGGAGATCTTATTGAAACGTATAAGATTATTAAGGGGTTGGACACGTTAGAGGCAGGAAGCATGTTCCCAATGTTGGGGGTGTCTAGAACCAGGGGCCACAGTTTAAGAATAAGGGGTAGGCCATTTAGAACGGAGATGAGGAAAAACTTTTTCAGTCAGAGAGTTGTGAATCTGTGGAATTCTCTGCCTCAGAAGGCAGTGGAGGCCAATTCTCTGAATGCATTCAAGAGAGAGCTAGATAGAGCTCTTAAGGATAGCGGAGTCAGGGGGTATGGGGAGAAGGCAGGAACGGGGTACTGATTGAGAATGATCAGCCATGATCACATTGAATGGCGGTGCTGGCTCGAAGGGCCGAATGGCCTCCTCCTGCACCTATTGTCTATTGAATGTTAAATATTTATAGTCATAGAGTCGTAGAGTGACACAGCGTGGAAACAGGCCCTTCGGCCCAACTTACCCACACCGGCCAACAATGTCCCAACTACACTAGTCCCACCTGCCTGCACTCGGCCCATATCCCTCCAAACTTGTCCTATCCATGCACCTGTCTAACTGTTTTTTAAACGTTGGGATAGTCCCAGCCTCAACTACCTCCTCTGGCAGCTCGTTCCATACACCCACCGCTCTTTTTTTTTGGATTTTTAAAGATTTTTTAGATTTAGAGATACAACGCAGAAACAGGCCCTTCGGCCCATCGGGTCCGCACCGCCCAGCGATCCCCACACACTGACACTATCCGACACCCACTAGGGACAATTTTTACATTTGCCCGTCCAATTAACCTACAAACCTGCACGTCGTTGGAGTGTGGGAGGAAACCGAAGATCTCGGAGAAAACCCACGCAGGTCACGGGGAGAACGTACAAACTCCGCACAGACAGCACCTGTAGTCAGGATCGAACCTGAGCCTCCGGCGCTGCATTCGCTGCAAGGCAGCAACTCTACCGCTGCGCCACCGTGCCGCCCTTCTTCAGACTGAGAGCCAGGCAGAGAGGGAGACTCGAGATATGGAAGGGTAAGGTGTGAAAATGACACATCAAAGCAGACGCTGATCAAGGAGATGTAGAAAGGCTCGTTGTTGGCCGAGGGGGAGGTGTACAAACAGCAAAATTAATCAGGAGGACGGCTAAACTAGTTGGAGGATGAGGATGGGGGAGGGACTGAGAGGGAGGGAAAGCAAGGGTTATTTGTAGGGAGACAAGTCAATGTTCATACCGCTGGGGTGTAAGCTGCCCAAGTAAAATGTGAGGTGCTGTTCCTCCAATTTGTGTGCGGCCTCACTCTGACGATGGAGGAGATCCAGGAGTCCTGGGTATTGTCTGTACAGAGTTTGTACATTTTCTCCGAGTGTATAAAATCATGAGAGGAATAGATCGAGTAGATGCACAGAGTCTCTTGCCCAGAGTGGGTAAATCGAGGACCAGAGGACAGAGGTTTAAGGAGAAGGGGAAAAGATTTA